>NC_056733.1:347678557-347747390 GCF_019279795.1 Protopterus annectens | reverse complement strand
TTTTCAACACATTCCTCCCTTTTGTGTTTTAACCTGCCTGCATACACAACTGGGATAGGCTCATCCCAGATAGCTTTGTGTTAGATTACTCTGAGGATAGAGTACATGGTTGTGGATTCTACTCCTGGTAGGTGTTATTATTTTACCTCTCAGAGTAGGCACTGATAGGGGAAGTGTGAATAATGCACATTTACAAGTTGTGAGCAGGTTTGCCTGTGGTCTGCGAAACGTTAAGCAAAGGTCAAAAGTCTGAAACGCTTCTCCATTTACCATGTTTCAGCGCTGCGTACCATCACAAAAACATGTGAAAACCCACTTAGAACTGCTTAAAAGTGCTTTAATCCACTTGCAACCAAAAGCCCTTATTCTAGCCCTCAATATAACCTAACAGCCCTTGCAGGTTTTGAACCTGGAACCATGAACACCACAGTCACTAACCTCACCACTAAGGCATGTGAGATATGCACAAATGTTAAGGTGTTTAGAATATACATTGTACTACAGACATTCCTCACTACTGAAAACAAATGTGACAGTCAGTTGGTGTACATATGTCTGATACATGCTAATGTTCATATGTTTGTGAAAGTAGGTGTTGCAATGTGACATGACAGGGTGTATTATGAATGAGTAAGGTTCTTGCTTTGTGTCCTTTTTATATTGTCCCCATACTCCATGTATGCCCCTCCAGTTCATTATTTGGACATCCGACCCAGGCCCTCCTTGATGCATGATTGCATTATCTATCATTCCTCCCCCACACCAATCTTCACATGCACAACAACCACCCCTTCTATGGTGAATTAGGTTAATATTAATTGTTATAATACCACAGCTGCATGTGTTTTGTGTACACTCCAATTCCTTTGGAGTGCTTCTGTGTCACAAAGTGTGTTCATAGATGCTTATATATATATATATATATATATATATATATATATATATACATATATATATACATATATATATATATATATATACATATATAATGTGTATACACACACACATATATATATATATATATATATATATATATATATATATATATATATATATATATACATATATATATATATATATACATATATATATGGCTATTGATGTAACTGTATAATATATGTATTATGTATATATATATGTATGTATATATATATATATATATATATATATATATATATATATATATATATATATATATATATATATATATATATGTGTGTGTGCAGACGTTACTGACATATATATATATATATATATATATATATATATATATATATATGGGTTCCATACACTAGACCAAATTTTCACTAATTCGAAATAGTGTATGGAATGTTCACTGCAGCAAAAGTGCACTTAATCAAAAGTACTCTTATGTGAAGTTCAGTACAACGACCAGTACTATGACCTGTGCCCTAACCCTAAGGTCCGTGACGACTGCAGCACAGTGAAGGACATAGCAATGTCCTCCACTATGGTGCGATAGTCACGAACCTTAGGGTTAGGGCATGGGTTAGGGTAAGGAGATAGCTTTACTAACTATCCCCTTACCCTAACCCGTGCCCTAACCCTAAGGTCCATGACTATTGCACGGTAGTGGAGGACATAGCTTGTTTTTTATGTCCTCCACTGTGCTGTGGTGTTTTCGGTGAAGTGCACTTACGCAAAAGTTCACTTTCATTAAAGTGAACTTTCGCAGAAGTGAGGCTTCCTATTACAAGTTCGAAGTAGTGAACTTTTGTTCTTATAATAGGAATCCATATATATATATATATATATATATATATATATATATATATATATATATATATATATATATATTTCGTATTAGTTTGTAACAGTAATACATTTGTAGACTGGAATGTGTTGGTTCACAAACACATACGTACACTAAGTGACTGTCCCATTTGTGATCATTACAGTGAACTGCATATGTATAAGGTGTAGTCTCAGGACCATGAAACATGTGTACACCTCAGATGGCTTTGTAGTACATCCTATGAATATAGTGTGCATGGTCCAGGGTTCAACACCTGTGATGCTTTGCAAATGTTTTTTTACTGCAGAATAAATCTCATTTAAACAGTTGTAAGCATGTTTAAAAGTGTTTATGTGCCATTATAGTAGCAGTTAAACACAGTTAAACAAATGTTGTAATGTATAACCTGTGCACGTAAACATGGCCACATCCGCTAACTACTCCGGATATATACCGGTCAGTGACGTAACATCTCACTATGTGCTGACATGACATTACATTCTCTGTTGACTGTACTCTCCTGCACACATGGGTTTATATGGGTGATTCGAATGTTTATTATACAGACGATTACTACCTATATATGCAAGATCTGGTTAAGGTATACTTTTGCACATGATAAACATGCCTGCCTTTATCGGGATTGTAACCTTGAATGCACAGATTCTATGCAGATGCTGTGACTATTACACTTTTGACATTAACGTTGCTTTTGCCTATTTCTTATTTAGATGATTTCTATGTGTAAGCTAGGCTAAGCAAAGGGCGGGAGCTCCCAAACTCACTGAGCTTCATGTACTCTTGAAATAACAACATATAACAAATGTACTGTGAGACAATACATTACATTCCTAACTACATTAGGCATAGCCCCTCACTGACACACTTCAAGGGAAACCTTGTTGTGTGAATGGGTAACAGACTATACACCCCTGGGATCATGTGTCCCAGAACCATATAGCCAGAGGG
This sequence comes from Protopterus annectens, assembly GCF_019279795.1. Taxonomy (NCBI): domain Eukaryota; kingdom Metazoa; phylum Chordata; order Ceratodontiformes; family Protopteridae; genus Protopterus; species Protopterus annectens. The sequence continues at coordinate 347,744,665 of NC_056733.1, read as the reverse complement.
TGGGGGAGCCTGTCCAGTTTGATAGCTGCAAGACCTGTTGGAGAAATTCGATGGTGTTGAATTGCCACATTAACATGCCCTCTTTAGAACACTAAGTGCCCCTATCACCCTCCACAACCCCAGTCAACAGCTTCCAGCAACTCTGGAATTGCTTCATTGGCTATGCTTGACAGAGGCTCAGTTACTTCATCAATGGTGCTGGGAAGACCAACACACTGTTGCTATGCTTCTAATTGCCCTTGGGCAGATAGATAGTAAGCTATCTGTGAACCTCTAACGTGCAGGCCATCACAGCCATAATATGTGAATAAACAGACCTTCAGATCACAATATACAGTGTGAACTCACCATGTAGTCAGGAAACAGTTGAGTACAGCAAAAACATACAGAACACTGATACATAGTCACTCCAAAAGCCTATCTTGGGAGCTAGAAGACTTGTATAAGTTTAAGGCTTTCTATTGCTTACCACTAGGTTACCTACAGAGGAGATGAAAAACAAGCACATATGGGGAACATGCATGCAATGATATCATACCGGCCTATGTGTCAGCCTTACGCTTTTGAATACTGGCCAAGGCTATTGGAGCCCCCATGGTACCTTATTTAGGAGAGTCTTGAAGGTGAATACCAGCTCCAAAAACAGCACAATAGCAGATTCAATGAGGTTTATGCTACTCAACACCAGGGGTTGTGATCACAACATGCATGCACTCACAGCACTCTTCAGGATGGACAACATCAACATCTGTGCATTAACTGACATCTGTCTTAAGACTCCTGAGAGCACACCAGCACTACCAGACTACAACCCATTCCATACATTTCAGCCAGAGAAAATGGACTGACTGACATGGAGGGACTGTATCCATATTCATCAGGGATACCTACACCTCCAGGTTAGTGGGGCAGCATGATACCTCTGTGATCATCCATGTGCAGCTAACATCAGCCACCACTGCAATGTGGAATGTGGACTGCTACGGATCACCCTCCATGACCCAGGACCTCCACTCCACCTACCTGGAGACAGTAGAGAACATCACAGTCTTATAGCACACTCTTGTATTGGTCGATGTCAACTACCATATGATTAACTGGGAAACATACTCCGGTCCACACTTCCAGGACCAGCGCTTCCTGGAATGTATAACCTCATATGCCCTGTATCAGGTGGTAACCTCCCTAATGTGGGATGGAAACTACTAGATGTGGTCATCACCAACATGGGCAACAGGTGCACCACAGTGGAGGTTAACCAGTCACTGTTTAACTCTGGCCATGGACTATTCACTGTTTCCACACTCTAGCATCTCCTCCACCCTCAGATGCCACAGTGTATACCTTTCCTACACCTAAATTTACACTACTAGTAACAGGGGTGGGGGGTTTCACAGCCCACATACTAAGGGGAAACACTGCTCAAGATACAGACAGATTTACAAATGCAGTCTATAAGCACCTACATGGATGTATGGATCGTGCCATCACAGGTAAACCAAGACTCACTCTTCCTAGAAAAAGATACCGGTCTGGTGGACCTCTGCAATAAACAGGCTATACTACAGATGTAGGACAGTGTTCCAGACACACAGAAAATCCCACGAAGGGCAGACATCTGTGATCACTATTAGTATGGTATGTAGGTCCCTCATGACATCACCCAATGCTAACATCAGCAGGAGAATATGCAAAGATTTGAAAGATAACCACAAAGCCTTCTTTGGCTATGTCAAGGATCTACGTGGTGACACACAGATTTGCACTGTGCCAGTGAAATATAGCACAAAATAAGCTGACCCTACTGATATCGCCAACATCCTTGCAGATACATTCGGTGCATACTTCACTCCCTAAAGAGCCCACAACACTACCCAAAAGGTACAGTATCCCAACCATCAGAGACACACAGGTGGAAATGGCCCTCTCTAACAGCAGAACACAGCGTCAATGGAGGCAGATGTTGATGCAGACTGCATCTTGCAAACTGTACAAGACAACCTGCCCCCCCCCCCCACCTAAATAAGCATTCCTACCTCAGCTTCTCCACAGGCTACATTCCCATAAAATGGCACATGGCAATGGTTATTCCACTCCATCATGGTGAAATCACAACTGACCATGGTAGCTACCACATCATAAGCCTGACTAGCCTGGTCTGCAATGGTATGGTCCGCATCCTCATGGCACTCATTAACAATGACATTGGTAACCTTCGAACACATGACCCAACCCAGGTCTGCTTGGTTTAGTGCAGTTCATGCCTAGTGAACCTGTTTGACGTCTTACATATAGTCACCAAGACGTTAGATGACAGGGGAGGTGGTTCACACATACTACCTGGACCTCACCAAGGCTTTTGACACCATGCCCCACTCAGGTATTATTGATAAACACACAAGCCTGTACATTCACTCATATATCACAGGTTGGGTTGCCAATGGGCTTACACATAGAACCCATGTGGTACAACTAGCAGTCTCCAGGTCCAACTCTTGAACAGTCATGACTGGTGTCCCACAGGACTCAGTCCTAGGAGCCCTACTGTTTGGCATATACATCTCAGATGTACAGGCAAACACAGATGGACTTCAGCAGACCATGTTTGGCAATGACTGCAAACTGGGAGCCATGACTGATAGTCCAGCTGACACGGACATCCCTCAAGGGGCCTCACAGAGAATGTCACAGGGTGCCAATGACACGGCCTCCAGCCAAGTGCCACTAACTGCATATTCATTCCATTGTGGAAATGCACCAACATATTAACACATGAGCGGCAGCCACTGAATACAGATGAGGCAATGGGGTATCTGGGGACTAAGGTAGATAGTGATGTCCCCTGTGACAATCATATCCCCACGGTAGTTAGGACATCCTTCTATGTAGGCCATCTGACTACTAAAGGATTCCCATCTAGACATACTGGGGTTATAGTCCCCATTTCCTCATCACTCATCAGTCCCATCATAGGGTATACTAAACCATAAGGAATGTACCTCAGTGGACACGTCCAACAGCTGGGGAGTCCACAAATGTACCTCACCAAGGGAATACTGGCCTCCAAAATATGGCCTATGCAGCCGGACTGAATAAACTCCTGCTTTACTCAGTGGCATCTCGTTTACCCAGAGATGATCTCCACTGACCAACATAGCCATGTCAACTCAGGCTTGATGGATATGCTCCACCTATGGGAATCCATGTCACAATGAGCCACACACTGTAGTGAGCTGACCTTGCAACAACAATAACCGGGAGATGCTGGAGGAACAGCTTCCTGTCACAGGCACTCCTCATACTTTGGAACAACATCCCTAACTACATTATACAGAGACCCTCACTAACACTCTGCAAGTTAAACCTTGAAGGGTGAATGGGGAAAAGTAGATGCACCTCAGGTTTCCCGCCATTGGTTCTGCTCCACAGAAGGATGGTTAATGAATCAATGGGGTGGCAAAAGCTGACACATTTTGGCTGGCCTTATGAATGGCCTCTGGCAGTTGGCCAAGTACTTATCTATGAATCTATACATACAGTATCTGCATATGCTGATAGCTTAATTTACTGTTCAGGTGTTGACCTACCTTGTGCCAATGCTTGTTGTGTGTGCAATAGTTGAGAGCTGCCTATGTTGGATGCACACAATAGACTGCCTATACATGACAATTTACAGGTAGACTTGTGTGTGTGCCATCCATTTTTACTGTGTGTGCAGGTGGACAAAGGTGTCAGTCCCTAGGTACCTACACTGTCAGTGTGTGTGCTATATGTTCCCTCTTTGCCAAGGCATGGGCATACTGTGCATGCCTCCATCTGCCTACTGGGGCTGGCTCAGGGTGTTTGTGGTCTGAGTACCTCTGTGCCTGTGGGGCCATTGGCAATGGTGGTGGGCTGTGAGAGCCTTCACCATTTTGTTCCTGCTGCAGCTGTTTCCGCAGGACCATATTGTGTAGCATGGCACATACTATGAAGATGTGGACACATGTGCCTGGAGAGTACTGCCAGGCTCCACCAGATATGTCCAAACAATGGAACCGTGATTTCAGCATCCCAAACACACGCTCTATGATGATTCTGGTTTGTGCGTGTGCCTCATTATGGCGTTCCTGCATGGGTATGTGTGCATTTTTGATGGGAGTCATCACCCACGGTTCCAGTGCATAGCCAGCATTCCCCACCAGGTGGCCATTTGGGATGTCCCCCCTGGCAAATAACTGATACAGCTGTGAGGCATACCAGATGTGGGAGTCGTGATAGTTTCCAAGGCTGCCAGCATACACATCCATGATAATGCCCTGGGCATTGCACATGACCTGGCAGTTGATGGAGGGGTATCCCTTGCAGTTTATGTAGCACCTTCCTTGCTCACCAGGTGGTGACTTGATGTGTATGTGCATGCAGTCTATTATACCCAGTACCTCTGGGTATTCTGCCACATGGTGGAAGAGACGCATATTGCTGGCCAACTCCTCCTGCGTTCTGGGGAAGTATACTGCAAGTGTGGGGCCTTTACTGTGGAGATCTACTTGCCTGCCTTGATTATTCTGTTGCCCTTTAATTCACTTTTAGACCTGGATCTCCTCCCATTATCAGGCATGCATCCACCTGCCATTTTTCTTGTTTTGTACTTTCCCTACCCAGTCATGATGAAATGTGCCTTGTAGCTGATATACTGCATAACGCCTTTGTTCTGCTTTGACACTTTGCTGTTTTCTTTGTGGTACAACCCCTCCCCTTCCCTGCTCTGCAGGTAGCTGCTTGCAGCATTGTTAGCTGTTGTCAATGGCCCACTGTAGGCTCTTAGGTGTTAATTAGTCATTTGTACTCAATTTCACTGCTGCAGTATTTCCTTATTTCTTTCCTATAACCTTCCTGTTTCAGCTGCAGTGCACGACACGCATACCCGTTTACCGGGTTTACTCGCATTTTCATCTCCGTTCACATGCATACTCGGTTACCTTGTGTACTCTCAGCTAAGCATAGCTATGGGCAATTCAACACATGCCTATCCTGCAGCTTTGCCTAGCTAGGGGCAGACTGGTTTAGCAATGCTCCAATGTGCTTACTGCAATGGTGACACACCCCTCTATTGATGTCATCTTTATCTCATTGGCTTGCCTCGGTGTTATAACGTTACACTGTGAGGTGCATCCTAACACCAGCAGGTTATCTGCAATTCACTATTTTTCCTCTCATTTGCATGGCATTGCCTAGTAATTCCTAGCAACTGCGCATAGCACTGTCACTGCCCCTTAGCAACCCTTGCGCCATGAGTATGGTGTAGCATGCCTGCCATTGACTTTTATGGGGAAATTGTGATATGTGTTTCATTGCAGTTTTATTCTATATTTTTATATATTCCTTGCAATCCCCTTTGCGCACCGCTGCCCTGCACTTCCACATCGCGATAGCGCGACTATATATATTAAATGTTGGTTTTATATTTTGTACATTTTTTATGCCAATGGCTATATATTTAGCCATTGGCATATATTAACATTATAATACATGTGTTTGGTCTGCTGTCATGGCTCCGATTTTATGTTTGCAAAAATGTAAACCATTTTCTACAGTTTACATTTCTGCATGCTTACACTACGCCTGCACCACTTCCTGAATTGCTTCATACCTTCATTTGCATGCTACACTGCTGCACATAGGGTAATTAGCATACATGGCTCAGGAATTGCACAGGTGTAGCGTAAGCAGGTAGTGCACATGGAAACAGCTCGTACCTGAATCGCTCGGTGGCCATATTTGGTGTTAGAACGCCAACGCTACGCCTGCACCTGGCGCAAGCTTCATGAATCCCTAGGGAAATTCAGTCAACAAATATTTACTGACTTACTCCATAAAACTAACTGGAATCCTCTACCACTACTACCTCTGATGCTGTCCAACACTTCAGCTGTACCTTCCTCAAAATTATTGATACTCTAGCACCTCTACAAACAAAGAGTTATTAATATACAAAAAAAAGAGTTAAAAATATACAACCCCATGGATAACCACTGAATGTACTAACATAATGAAACAATCAAGCTTGGAACAAGTAGAGACAAAATAAAACAGAATAAAATCTTCTTTCTTTTAAAACACTCCACAGTAGAGCAACTAAACTAGTGGACAAAACCAAAAAACCTTAAGATTCTGACCTCTAGTAACAACATAAATGTAACCCAAAAAATTCTGGCATTCACTACCAAAACATCCCAAACCTGGCACAAACAAAGAACACTCCCCTTTTCCCAACACTCCCCCCCAACTCTCATAGTTTAAGAATTTAATAAACACTTTATAAAATTCATATCTGACCTACTGTCTAATACCATCAGCATACACCACCCTCATGCACTTTCCAATTCTATTAAATCCTCAACATCCAGCTCAGACCCTATCATTAAGAAGACAAATAACCAAAACAAAGTTAACCTGACCTTTTCTCCTTTCAGCCTATATCCATTTCACAAATTAAAAAATTACTACTCAAACTAAAACCCTGCTCCACATCTGCAGATAATCTCCCACTATTATATCTAAAACTCACCACAGATTCAGTCGCCTATCTAATAAGCATCTTCATAAATAGATCACTAACTGAATCAACAGTCCCTACCATATGGAAACTATCACTTATCACCCCAATACATAAAGGAGGAAACTCCATTGAAATATCAAACTTTGACCCATATCCATATTATCTCCTATATCTAAACTTCTCGAAAGGTGTATCCACCAACAGTTAATGCAACACCTAACGCAGAACAATCTGCTTACTGAAACTCAACATGGTTTCTTACCTTGACACTGCACTTCCACAGCTTTATTATCTTTTACTGACACCATAACCAGAGCCAGAGATGAAGGGAATATTGTGTGCGCAGTATTCCTGGACCTCTCTAAAGCCTTTGACACAGTCTCGCACCCCTGACTCCTTAATACCTAGTCTAAATTAGGTTGCTCCCCTACTGCAGTAGAATGGATTTAAAGCTACCTACATGACTGGAAGCAAGCTGTTAAATGGCCAAACCAACTTTCTCTCTATATATATAACCCAACAGGAGTCCCTCAGGGCTCCATCCTAGGTTGCCTACTGTTTAACATATTTACTAATAATTTACATGACACTTCTTCTCCAGGAACACTGATTCAATATGCGGATGATTACACCATAACCTATACCTCTCACACCCTTCCAGAACTATTCACTAATACTCAGAAATCCTTTACTGCCATTGAATTCTGGCTAACAGATGCTCACCTTTTCCTAACCCCCCCAAAAAAAAAACAAACAAACATGATCTTTCACCCCAAAAATATCACTTTTAACTCCAACCTGTTTAACATCTGCTCAGCTGACAACACCATAATTCAAAGAGTACAAGAAACTAAACTACTTGGTAGAGTTATAGATAACAACCTCACCTTCGACCTATATATATGCAGCAAAACATAAAAAAACACAAAGAAAATTAGGACTTCTCTACAAAAATAGGCAATTCCTTATCACTATAACCAAGGTTACCCTTGCAAAAACATTCCTACTACATCCCTACTTTATGGCTCTAGCATACTCACCAACCTGAAAAACTCTACCAAAACAAAAAAGGAACAATGCTATAACAAAGTTGCAAAGTACACCACTATCTGCAAACACCATATACATCAATGAAAACTACTACGTGAATTAAACTGGCTTGAACTCCCTAACCAACTAGCTGATATCCAATTATCTACAATACATAATCTATAAACCCATTGCATGCCCTGTATGAGCAAGCTCTACAAATACAACGTTTCTAACAGATCCCTCAGATATGAAGACAAAATCTGCTTGAAATCTCTAAACCTTCTAAACAATGAGGGCAGTGTCTATACTCTTACTCTGATTCTAAATTATGTAATTTTCTCCTCAACCATCAGATCAACCAAAAGTCTTCCACTCTTTAAAGCCTCACTAAAATGAAATGTAAATAAGTCATGGCTCTGCACGTTCAACTCCAGGCTAACCCACCTAAACACCTGCTCCCTCTGTCCACCTTCCCTCCATCTTCATTCTCTTTTATCCTCCTCTACAACTACAGAGCACTGTACTGTCCTCTCTACCTGCAATACCAGGCTACAACTCTTACCACACTTTTCGACCACCAAACCAGGACCGAAACACTAAAGGTGGAGGAGTGCCAATATTCACCAAAGATATTCACACCACCAGGCTAGTTGGCCAACACAATGTGTCTGAAATTCTCCAAGTGCAACTAACACTAGGTAAGACTGCAATCCAAATTGTAGTTTGCTACAGATCCCCCACCATACCCCAAGATTCTCACTACACCTTTCTAAACATACTTGAAAATATTAAGATAGAACCAAACACCCTAATACTGGGTGATTTTAACTACCCTGCCATTAACTGGGAAAACTACTCATGTCCCAACACCTTTACAAGAACGGTTCTTGGAATTCATAAATTCCAATGCCCTGGATCAACTAATCCATAGTCCCACCAGGGGCTCCAATATCCTAGACCTGGTCATTACCAACATGGGAAATCAATGCTCCATACCTATGGTCACCCCCTCGTTAGTCAGGTCTGACCATAAGCTAATCACCCTTAACATCCACATCCCACCATCACCCCCCAGTAAAGAAACCACCATAAAAAACTTCTCCAAAACCAACTTCATGCTACTCAAGTCAGAAGTGACAAACTTCATGACGGGAACTGAAAGTTCAACTGCTGAATCCTACACTAAGGCACTGTACGAGCACATCCACTCATGCATGAATCGTGCCATCCCAAATAGAACCAAAATGCTCTCATCCAAAAAAAGGAAGGTGGTCCCCTGCCATAAACAAACTTTACAACAAAAGGAAGAAACTTTTGCAGAAAAGAGGAAAATCCCAGGATGCTAAAAACTCCCTTACTAGCCTCAGTAATAAACTGAGATGCCTCATAAAATCCTCCAAAGCTAGTTACGAAAATAAAATTGCCAAAGATTCCAAAGACAACCACAAAGCATTCTATAACTATGTCAAGAATCTAAATGGCAATGCTCAGATCTGCTCTGAGCTAAAACAGAATGGCATTAAATATACTGATCCAAAGGATATTGCCAATATCCTGGCAGATCGATTCAGTGCCAACTTCACCCCGCTCTCACCCCCTAAATGGCCCATCTCAATACCGGAAGATTGCCAAATGCCAGTAATAACGGCCACACAGGTACAAAACGCACTCTCTAAAGCCAAGAATACAGCATCCATGGGACCAGATGACATCCTGGGATGTGTACTACATGAACTACAATATGAACTGGCACCTCACCTAAGTGTCATGTTTAATCATAGCCTCACCTCAGGTTTCGTGCCCACTGAGTGGCGCAGAGCTACAGTTATCCCAATCCACAAGGGGGGATCCACCTTGGATCCCGGAAACTACCGTCCCATCAGTCTGACAAGCCTTATCTGCAAGGCCATGGAGAGTATTATCATGGAACTTATAAACAAAGACATTGGCAACCTTCAAACACTGCACCCCACCCAGTTTGGGTTTGTGAAGGGCCGATCTTGTCTCCTGAACCTAATTGACTTCTTTGAATCAGTCTCCAGAGCCATGGACAAGGGTAAGGTGGTCCTCACAGCCTATCTAGACCTCGCCAAGGCCTTTGACACCACCCCCCACTCTAGAATCATAGATAAACTTACTAAGTTGGGCATTAATCCCTATGTCACCCAATGGGTTGCTAAATGGCTTACTGATAGAACCCACACTGTAAAAGTAGCCGACTCCAAATCCAGCTCCAGACAAGTGACAAGTGGAGTACCTCAGGGTTCAGTCCTGGGGCCGCTCTTGTTTGGCATCTACTTCTCTGAAGTACAGGTCAACACTAAGGGACTCTGGCTAACAAAGTTTGCAGATGACTGCAAACTGGGAGCCATTATTGAATCCCCAAATGATGTGGATACTCTACAAAGGGCCTTACAGAAACAGATGCTTGGTGCCAGAGCCATGGGCTCAAGCTCAATGCCAAGAAATGTATTGTTATCCCCTTTGGAAAAAACATGTATCCATGAATTACCATATAGGTGGCAGTACACTAAACACAGAAAGTGTGATAAGAGACTTAGGGACACAGGTGGACAGTGGTCTCACCTTCGATAACCACATCGCCACAACAGTCAGGAAATCCTTCTATGTGGCACACCTCATCACGAAGGGCTTTTCATCCAGAAAAAGAGGTCATTGTCCCACTGTACTCATCCCTCATTAGACCCATTATAGAATACAATGCCCCATTTGGTATGTACCTCTCAAGACATCTGCAACAACTGGAAAGGCCTCAGAAATACCTCACTAAAAGAATCACAGGCCTAAAGCAGATGCCCTACGCTGACCGCCTTAAAAAACTCCAGCTATACTCTGTCGCATATCGTCTACTCAGAGGCGATCTCTGCTTAACATACAAGGCCATGTCAAACCCAGAGCTGTTGGACATGCTACACTTAAAGAAATCCCAATCCCTCAGAGCTACACGCTCCAGGGATCTAAACCTTGTCATCACAATAAACAAAACATGCTGGAGGGATAGGTTCCTGACCCAGAGACTCCCCAGACTCTGGAATAGATTGCCCATACATGTCAAGCAGAGTGCCTCTTTGGACCTCTTCAAGAGGAACCTTGACGATTGGATGGGAGAAAGGAAATTCACCCCAGGGATCACGTCAGTCACCCTGCTAGACAGGGGTCCAGGAAAGTAAATAATGTGGGAAGAAATAGCCAGGGAATTGTTATGGCTAGGCTTGTATAGGCCCTAGGGCTGATAGCCTAGTACCAACCTATGAACCTATGAACCTATGAACCTACCACTTAGAACCCTCTTTAAACTTCTAACTAGCAAAACTACAATGCAGTTTCTCCTTTTCTTCATAAACTGATCTACAGCACCTACAGTAAGTCAATTTTCATACTTATTAGAGATCAAGTTAATACATCACTATCTTCTTCAGTAGTCTATTGCTAATACATTATAATGTTTGTGAAACTTCATCAGAAATGTACTTTTTAAGGCACAGTAATGTTGTTTAACTTGGTAATGTTTTAATCAAAATCTCTAAGTAATTAGACATTTTAACTTTATTCCATTTGTAATGCAGTATGTAATGTCTTAAACACTGTGTTGTAAATATGCTGTGCAAACACTGTTGTAAATATTTCATCTATCTCTTTTGTGGAAATGAATGTCTAACTGTGGACCTTAATGTTTATTGTGGAGATTTTCTCTCCATGCCTCCACTGAAAAAGGGTACTGTTTACCCAGCTGGACTATCCCGGTTAACAAATGTCAAATAAATAAATAAGCCCTTACTAACTTAGTGTGATAGACAATGGAGCATATCAATGTGGACCTCATAAACAATAATACTGGCAGCCTAAATGCCCTTGACACAAACCAGTTTGGGTTTGTGAAAAATAGATCCTGCTTGCTCAACCTAGTAAACCTGCAAACTGGATTACAGACAGAACCCATCAATTCAAGAATAGGAGCAGTCTCTGTACCAAAAGGCTTGCTGCTAATGGGATCCCACAGGGTTCTGTGCTGTGGTTGAACCAGTCTGTCGTACTTTTACAATGCCCAAGCTAACATTAAAGGTCTTTCACTAAACATGTCTGCAGATGACAACAAACTTGGAGCTACCATTAACTCTGCTGAGACTTTCTAGATTCATCAAGAGGGTCTAACACACATAACCACTTGGGGCTAGGACCAAAGTCATAGGTTAAATATAAAAAAAAGTGCAGCATTAGGTGACATTTGGGAAACACATGCACCTTAGTACCTACCACATGTTAAGCAACACCCTCAGAACTAATACAGTTATTAGGGACTTGAGTACTTTCACTGACAATGAGTTTTCTGTTAGCCACCATGTCTGTTAGATCTTTTGAAAATCCTTCTGTTTAGCTAAGCTGATTGGCAAGGGGTATGTCTTTAAGTCCAAGAATGTTATCCGACCAATAACTGAGTATATTACTCTGTTTGGCACATTCTGAACCAAACACATGTTCCACTACTACTGAGATGGTAATTTTTTCTCACTAAGAAAACTAAGGGCCTAAGCTCTGTCTCAACTAGAATGTTTTAAAACTCTATCTCTGTTCTCAGTCTCTTAAAGACTCATGTGAGATTATTTATTCCTAGTTTGCATGGCCACAAATAACCTTGTCCTGTGTGACCTTCTGCATTTTCTAACCAATATGTCACAACAAAAATACTTATTCTAGTGACTTCAGCTACCACTGCAATATAAACAGAGCTTGCTGGTGGGCTAGACACCTCCCACAGAGAATCTGTAAACTTAGAACCATAAACACCCAATATCCACTATGAGCACAGCACAGGGTTTCTCTCAGCAACTCAAATGTGCCATACCAAAGTCCATTTTTTACAAACTTTTATTTACAAAAACAAGATTAAGTACTTTAATCTACTATGGGATTCCTCTCAATCTACGTTATGCATCCATTCAGTTCATTTTATATAATATAACAACTGATCATGTTAACCAATCAATAGAAATATTAGAATCTTCTTTCGGCTTTTCCTGGTTAGGGGTCACCACAGAATACTATAGAAAGGTTAACAGAAATCCAGGGCTAGTCTGTGGGAAAGTTTATTAAGACTAAGAAAGTTATGATAGCAACTGAAGTTGTACGCTGACCACCCACCTAGAAATAATGAACATATTTCTGCATATAGGCTCATAGGTGTATACTAGGCTATGACCACAAAGACCTTCATAAGCCTAGCTGTGCAACCCAAAAATGACCCATAGATCTGATTTACATAGGGGTGATTTATTAACTACATCTGTCTTTCAGATCCATATGCACCAGACCAGGAGTGAATTAATGATTATCCATCCATTTGTCCAAGTTACTCTTTAGTATAGTTAGGGAGGAACTCTACTTCACATGGATGTGGAGCCTGCTCCAGAGAATGGGAATTCTGAGAAATATGTCTCTCTCTCTCCAATATGTCCTATTTATGTTGCAAGCAAAATTTAGGTATTTTCATCTAGTAGTTCTGATGCTGTTTCTTTTGTTGATGTGCAAAAGGTTAATCAGAAGAGGGTCCAAGGGTGTCTTGTACACCAGGCAAGATCACCTCTCCGATGTCTGTATGATACTAAATAAAGAGACAGGGCTTTGAGGCAATGAGCATAGGGCATTGTATTCATTCCCAATAGTCTTTTGGTTGTTGTTGTTTCTTTTGGCTTTTCCCGGTTAGGGGTCGCCACAGTGGAACTCCGGTCCGCTAATGATTGGCAGTACATTTTTACATGCCGAGAAATTAACCTTATTGGGAATTCCAGTTGGCACATATTTCTGTTCAGGTACATACCGAAGGGGGCATTATAATCTATGATGGAGCCAATAAGGGCAAAGTACAGTAGTACGATGACCTCTCTGGACCTAGCTGCCATGTCCTTACTTATAAGATGAGCAACACAGAAGCATTTCCTTACTACCTTGGACATATTTTGGTCAAAGACTAGGTTACTGTCTACATGAGTTCCCAGATCCCTGACTAGTGAATCAACTTTTAGGGTGTTTTATTGATGACATAGTTACCTGGTGTGGATGACTTCCCAAAATGTATTATAATGCATTTCTTGGTATTGAGTTTTAAGCCATAGATTTATCACCAAGCATTTGTCAATGGAAGACCTTCCTGAAGGGTGTTCTAATCTTGGGGGGATTCAGTGATTGCTCCCAATTTGCAGTTATCCAGTAACTTGGTCAGCTACAGGCCTTTGACATTAGCGTTGACCTCTGAGAAGTAGATGCAAATGCGAAGGAGACCCAGCACAGAGCCCTGGCAGTCTCTAGTGGTGGCCATCCACATTGTAGATGAGGCCTCACTGATCCTAACCTTTTGCATCCTATCCTGCATATTATAAAGGGTATACCTAGTTCCATATGTTTGTTAAAAATGCCTGAGTGGGGTTTGTATAAAATGCTTTAGCCACAATTAGGTAGGCAACATGCACCCATTTTACCTCATCCATTGCCTTAGTGACCTTTTCAAAGAAACCTGCCTGGTTCATTAAGCATGACGTTCCTCTGACAAAGCCAAACTGGGATGGACTGTGTGTCTGGAGGTCTCTTATGTCCTTGCTGATAATTTCCCTGATAATTCTTTCCACAACTTTGTAAATAAGACTAGTCAAATTAATGGGTCTGTAGTTTCCAGGATCTGTTAAAGGTCCTCACTTATGAAGGGGATGACCACCATTGTCCTCTATTCTCATGGCACAAATCCTGTTTTAAGACTACTATTTAAATACTGACTCCAGCAATCCTGATAAGTCATATTTTAATAGGAATCTTGGAATGTTATTGGGGCCTATTGAAGCTGTGTTCTTGGCTTTAGTGAGTGCATCCAGTACATGCAGCCTAGTTACTATTGGAGGGGTTATGTTTGAGGGTGTTTCCTCAGGTGTCATTATGATTTTTGCCATAATGTTTTTCCTTTCATTGTATATTTGGTTTAATTTGGAATGTCACCAGGGCAGTTTGTTTTTGGAGCTCGTTCTGACCTTACTTCTGCTAAGAATACCAGTTTCTATGCAGACACTGACATGGCTGTTCAGAGTTTCTAAGAGCAATTCAGTGTGTGGGCTGCTGTATTCCCAGGGTTTGAAGGGCATTCAATTTTCATAAAACATCACTTAATAAAAGATAGCTTTATGGTCAGACCTTACTTGAAACAATTATACATGGGAGGTCCAGAGTTCTTCTATATTTGTGAGTACAAGGTCCAGTATGTCAGAGCCTGCAGTGGGTGTATTTATTAATTTGTCAAGGGTGTTTGTATTTATGAACTCCAGGAATCTTTGTGCCTGTAGATTTGAGGCTCTGCAGGATCCTCAGTCTTGAGGGGTAATTGAAGCCTCCCATAAGTAGGGTGTTAGGTTCAATGGCAGGTGTCTCCAGTAGGTCCAACTATACATTGTGAGCTTCTTGTAAGATGGATGGTGACCTATAGTTGGCTAGAATATGGTGCAGAATTTTGTCTTTGGTGATCTGCCCTTGGTGGAACTCCAGTGCTTCATCCTGTGTGACCAACCCACATGTATGCTTGTTACTGATGTATATTAGGACATCTCTACCTTTAGCCCTTGTCTGTGCAGCTACTGATCTGTAAGTGTGGAAGGCACTGAAATCTTGCACTGTCAGGGTACTCTCTGTTGTTTTAAACTATGTCTCAGTAACTGCAAAGATCACTATATTCTCAAGTGTCAGGAGGGCTTAGAGGCATGTATTTTTTTAGGCT
Source organism: Protopterus annectens (assembly GCF_019279795.1). Lineage (NCBI taxonomy): Eukaryota > Metazoa > Chordata > Ceratodontiformes > Protopteridae > Protopterus > Protopterus annectens. The sequence continues at coordinate 347,729,321 of NC_056733.1, read as the reverse complement.
CCTGGCATTGAACCATAACACTTTGATATTCAGTCGAGTCAATTTTACTATGTTAGTAGGTTTGTCAACGGCATTATGGAAGCAGATAAAGTTTTAGTCAGTATTTGAAAGGTTAGAGGGGACAGGTATAGACCATCCTTGGCAAAGGAGCATGGTTTGTTAACCATCTCCTTCCAAGCTGACAAATATTGGACCCCCTTAGAATGACACTAGAAAGACAGTCAATTGGTAAAGGCAATCATCTTTGCTCAAATTGTGGCATCATCCTTGGTGATGGCAATATGCTTCTCAATGCCATGCTCATACCAGCCTGAAACACATAAATTAAGAGCGCCATAATCTCCCTCTTTGCGAAGGCCAGGGAGGTACATTTCAGGTCAATTACACCTACATGGACTATGATTGAATCATACTTGTACCTGTGGTGTAATGACTTGAGAGCATCCATGATTAGGTAGATCTTGACTCAAGGTAAGCAGCTAAGTGTTATCTTTTTCTTGTCCAGCCTGGTTAGAGATACATCAGTATGTCTTACTACAGAGTTCCCTATGATGAAAGTCATAGGAAGTATGTTTGCCTGCTTTAGCGGCTTAAAGATTAGGGGTCCATTGAGAGTGATTGTTTGTATGGTGTTAGCTGTTAGTTTTTTCTAAGTGCCTTTGGGTTTGCTGAGGCACAGTTTTGCCTACAGGCAGTCTATGCAATTTTTATTGTTTAGGAAGATTTTAAGTGCCTCAGCATACATTAGTCTGTATGTGTATTGTGCACTATGTACGGTGAGTGTTGTGTGCATGGTTTCAATAGCCTGATGTGTGCTTGCATGCGAGAGCTTAGCCTCCAGTGCCCTTGTGTAAGTACACCTCTCACATACTTTGTTTCTTTAAGGATAAGGTGGTTGTCAGTAAATATGAGACAATTAATACATTGTCTCAAGTTGCTTATATCCACCAAGTTGATTCCAGAAAAGCTAAGAAACTTCATATCCATACTGTCCAATCCTTTGCTGAACTACAAGGGAGTGATGTATTGGGGTTAGAAGGGTCTATATTACGTAATCTAAACGACTAAACATCGAACGCCATTTCATCGACCCCTCCCAAACATTGAACTACCATTTTTGCCCAGTAGGTGGCAGCAGACATCAAGGTAGCATGGTCATTCTGCTTATACTGGTGACACGGAGTTCAACCGTGCTACCCTTTCTCCCATCTGCCTAGCCTTTCCCATCCCAGACCACTCTTCAATTGGTGACCAATCCAAATAGAATCCCTAATTAAATCTTTATATTGCAAAACTCACAACAACTGAACAAAATCAGCCTAATTCCATAACCTTGAGCTGGTTATTGACTCAGGCTACTCAACAGGCTTGATTCCATCCACAGGTTTGATTGTTTTTTGCCTACCCAAAAAACTCTGACTCAATCTGACACACCCCTATCTAACTGAGTACTCCCCCACCCCATAATCAATATAAGGTACACTGTACCTTGGCACCATCTTTAAATCCCTCCTGCACTCCCTGGCCAAGGATCCTGCTTCTTTCACCTAACAAGTGTGCTGCCCACTAAGTACAATGATTCAGTGTAACCAATTGCTCTGCCCTGTATGTTTACTGCTATAGCCATGCTGTAACTAGATAGGTTTTCTGTAATTTGACTACTTTTCCATCAGCTTACTGCTATTTCCTTGATTAACCTTGAGATAGCCATGTATTTTGTGCCCTGAATAATATAAACGCATAGCACAGGTAGCCATAGCATTGCTAGCTATTATTAAATGTGTGTATTGCTGTTAGCCACTGTTGAATGCAATGTACTGTTCATACTCTTGCATCACCGAAGTAATCCGGCTAGTGTACATTTAGTGAACCAGTTGCTGACTAAACAGATCATATGCATGTTATATATATACTGCAAAACTGTCTAAATAGAGTTTATACATGTTATATATACTGCTACCCACAATATCAGTCTTGTTAGAAGGTCTTCACTGTTTAATAACTACATTTGAGGAAATGAGTTTTTTTTAGTTGGTCTCTTGTTATAACCAGCATTATCCTGTGGTAATAACTGCTCGGAAGTGATAAGCATTGTTAACAGTGTTAATGTGTGTTGCCAATTCACTGCATAGAAATGCACCTTTTACAGGATGGTGCTGGATACTCTGGTGCATAGCTGCATCATTGTATTATATCAAACTAAGCATAAGGGAATACTTTGCTAGCTAACTAAACTGCTGTTTTTATAAGTGCTTTGCCACTATCCAGCTCCCGCAAAAATACTGCCCGCTGATTATTCCAGGTGTTATCCATGATATTGTAGCTAGTACCCTATCCTAAACACTCTGCTGTAATTTCTCAACCAGTTATCCACTTGCATCTTTCAGCTATCCCCTAAGCATGCGGTGGCCTCCCCTTCTGCAGGAACAACCAACAAGGTTTTCACCTCCAGGAAAAGTTCTCAGCAGACCAGGAACTTCTTATTTAGGTCTCTGTGCATGTGCTTTTTCATAATTGCATAGCCCTTGCAGCCTAAACCTGATAGAACTAGTAATTTGTCTTGTTTTTAATGTAACATAGAAACAGGACCGCAGACTTGTAATAGAAGCCCTTAATTCCTACTTCTTATCCCAATCGTATGTCTCAGTGTCTGTTTACAATATTATTAATTCCCCAGTAGGTGGCAGCAGACATCAAGGTAGCATAGTCATTCTGCTTATGCTGTTGACATGGAGTTCAACCGTACTACTCTTTCTGCCCCCTGCCTAGCCTTCCCCATCCCAGACCACTATTTAATTGGTGACCAATCCAAATAGAATCCTTAGTTAAATCTTTATATTGCAGAACTAACAACAACTGAACAAAATCAGCCTAATTCCATAACCTTGAGCTGATTATTGACTCAGGCTACTCACCGGGTTTGATTCTATCCACAGGTCTGATTGTTTTTTGGTGTCAAGTGGTCCTGGCAGGTTCTGCCCCACTCCGTTTGCCCACGCTGTGCTCGGGCTCACTGCACTCCCCTAGTCTGCCCCCATTCCCCACCCGCCCCCACTAACCATACATTTATCCATACTCCACATCACCTGACCCCTTTGACACACCCACCATCCAATCCAAGCTCAGGAATTAACTCCACACCCTATTACACACCCAGTATCCTACCATAACACAATTTCCAAACCCCAGCCTTTTTACTACTCAGTCTTACCTCTAGCACCTCCCACTACCTTTAGTCTATTCTCCATCCTACTTGAACTCCCTACTAACGCAACCCACTTATTTCTATATTACTCACACCCTTTGTTAAAACCAGTCAACTCTAATTATGGCTCATCCCCGACAACACTATACTCTTTTATTACTATTCTCTTTACTTATAGGTCTCTACTTTGCCTCCATAAGTGCCTCTTAGCACCTCACACTCGCCCATTACAATAACCCGAGATCCCCTACTCCACCCCTTCACAATACCTATCTCCACCCCCTCTCACCTATTCCTATCCCCATTCACTTATAGACAATCCCGCATCCATCTCAGTCCACCTATTTACCCAGACACCACATCCAGAAAACAACCAAGCCTCAAATTCCACACCCTAACAATACTATACCTCAAAACAACCACCACCATAGTAGCCCAGTTAATACTAGGAGGTGATATCTACCCCAATCCTGGCCCAGTGACAACTCCAGCTAACACCTGTAATTCCCACCCCCCACCTAAACATAAAATCTCTGACCTTCTTATTCTTTTGGCTTTTCTCAGTTAGGGGTCGCCACAGCGGATCACCTGTTTCCATTTCTTCCTGTCCTTGGCATCTTGCTCTGTCACATCAACCACCTGCATGTCCTCTCTAACCACATCCATAAACTTTATCTTAGGCCTTCCTCTTTTCCTCTTACCTGGCAGCTTCATCCTTAGCATCCTTTTCCCAATATACCCAGCATCCCTCCTCAGCACATGTCCAAACCAAAGCAATCTCGCCTCTCTGGCTTTGTCTTCAAACTATCCAACCTGGGCTGTCCCTCTAATATACTTATTCCTAATCGTGTCCACCCTCTTCACACCCAGTGCAAATCTTAACATCTTTAACTCTGCCACATCCAGCTCTGACTCCTGCCTTTTTGTCAATGCCACTGTCTCCAACCCATGTAACATAGCTGGTCTCATTACCTTTTTGTAGACCTTCCCTTTCACTCTTACTGGTACTCGTCTGTCACAAACAACTCCTGACACTCTTCTCCACCCACTCCACCCTGCCTGTACTCTCTTCTTCACCTCTCTTCTACACTCGCCATTACTCTGAACTGTTGATCCCAAGTATTTAAACTGATCCACCTTTGCCACCTCTACTCCCTGCATCCTCACCATTCCTCTATCCTCCCTTTCATTCACACACACATATATTCCATCTTAGTCCGGCTGTCCTTCATTCCTCTCCTCTCTAGAGCATATCTTCACCTCTCCAGGGTCTCTTCAACCTGTTCCCTACTCTCACTACATATCACAATGTCATCTGCAAACATCATAGTCCACGGGGACTCCTGTCTGATCTCGTCTGTCAACCTGTCCATCACCAGTGCAAATAAAAAAGGGCTCAGAGCTGATCCTTGATGTAATCCCACCTCCACCTTAAACACATCTGTCACTCCCACTGCAGATCTCAGCACTGTCACGCTACCCTTGTACATATCTTGTAGCACTCTTACATACTTCTCTGCCACTCCCGACTTCCTCATACAATACCACAATTCCTCTCTAGGCACTCTGTCATATGCTTTCTCTAAGTCCACAAAACACAATGCAACTCCTTCTACCCTTCTCTGTACTTCTCTATCAACACTCTCATTGCAAACATCACATCTATAGTGCTCTTTCCTGGCATGAAACCATACTGCTAATCACTAATCATCACCTCCCTTTTTAACCTAGCTTCCACTACTCTTTCCCATAATTTCATGCTGTGACTAATCAGTTTTATCCCTCTGTAGTTACTACAGCTCTGCACATCACTCTTATTCTTAAAAATCAGTAGCAAAACCCTTTTTCTCCACTCCTCAGGCATCCTCTCACTTTCCAAGATTTCATTAAACAATCTGGTTATAAATCCTACTGCCATTTCTCCTAAACACCTCCAAGCTTCCTCGGGTATGTCATCTGGACCAACAGTCTTTCCATTCTTCATCCTATTCATAGCTATCCTTACTTCCACCTTGTTAACCCATTGCACTTCCTGATTCACTACCCCCACATCATCCAGCCTTCTCTCTCTCTCATTCTATTCATTCATCAGCCCAAAGTACTCCTTCCATACGTTCAACACATTCTCCTCGATAGTGACCTACTAATACTCAATTTGAATATACACAGTATCATGAACAAAATAGAAGAACACCACTCCACTATTTCCATTTATAACCCTGATGTAATGCTCATCACAGAGACATGGCTCAAACCACATATCAAGGATAATTACATTACCCCACCTGGATACAACATTCTGAGGGCTGACAGAGTTAACAAAAGAGGTGGCGGCATTGCCCTACTCTACAAAACTAGTCCAAAAATGCAACTTCTACAAAACAAATCCCTAGACTTCAAAAATGCAGAAACCATATTAGCTAAACGCCACCTAAACCAGCCCAATCATCTAAACATACTTGGGGTTTATATACCACCAGGTGACAACTTTACCACCCTAGAATCCATACGACACTGGGACTCTCACTCTCTTTCCCATGAAACTATAGTCCTAGGCAATGTCAACATCGACTGGAATCTATCCACTTCCCAACACCCACCAGCCATATTAACTTTTACAACTTCACGCAAGTCATCCATTCACCTACTTGCATCGATAAGACTACTAAAAGGGAATCCATATTACACTGGATCATCACAAAACAACCCAATAACGCCCATCAGTGTAGTACATTGCCTGACTCTCTCAGTGATCACAACCCTACATTTTTCTTATACACAAACTAAAATCTAATTATTGCCCCTCCATATTACAAACTCACTCCTGCAAGAACTTCCCTACAGCTCACTTCTTAGATGTCCTAAAATCCTGTAACTGGTCTCCTATTGAAAGCTTCCCACTTGACAAGGCAGTTGATTACTTTAACTCCACATTTCTAAAGTTCCTTGAGCACCTAGCCCCAATTTAAACAATTAGGATACGCAGCAACCCAGCCCTCTGGCTACAAAAAAAAACACAAGAGCTTTACTTAAAGCCAGGGATAAAGCTAGGAAAGTCTGCCAAAAAAACAAGACAATGACAACTAAGCAAACCTTCCTTGAACTTTGAAATAAGGCAAAAAACAAATTAAGATAGACAAGAAAAATCACTACATTTCCTTACAAAGAAAACATAACTCCAACCCTAAAAAAGTCTGGGCTGCAGTGAACAACATCCTCCAGCCCTGTAATACCACCACTTCCCCCACTAATATAGAAGGCTCAAACCTAGATATAGCCACTAGCTTCAACAAATACTTTACTTCTTCCATTCTTAAACCCATAAACAACACATGCTCTACCAACACACCGCAAGCCCCTAAGGCCCAAAATAACACAACCTTCTCTCTCATGCCAGTACCAACATCTATTATCCAAAAATACTTAACTAAACTCAAACCAGCCACCCTTGCTGCTGACAATCTTCCTGCCGAATACCTTCAACTCACATCCAAAGCTATAGCTTACTTCATTTCACTACTAATAAATAGATCCATTACTGAAAATACTGCCCCTTCCTTATGGAAGACCTCATTCATAATTCCCTTTATAAGGATGACCCCTCTACTGACCTCTCCAACTACCAACCCATTGCTATCCTCTCACTCCTATCAAAGATCTTAGAAAAGTATGTCTACCATCACCTCCTTACGCACGTTCTCTCCAATAATTTACTTTCCAAATCTTAACATGGATTTCACCCATTCCACAGTACTACCACCACCCTAATCAACTTCACCAACACTATTAACTCACTCAGGAACCAAGACAACCTAGTCTCCGCCACCTTTCTAGACTTATCCAAAGCAATTGATACAGTCTCTCACAATAAACTCCTAACCTGACTCACTGACCTTAACATCAACAACCACACCCTACTATGGTTCAAAAGTTACCTAGACAACCACCAACATTCTGTCAAATGGTCCAATTCCTTATCCCCCACCCACTTTCTGTCACACTAGGTGTACCACAAAACTCTATTCTAGGCCCCCTTCTCTTTAACATATTTACAAACCTACTCCACTTATCAACCACTATAGCTGATATAGTCCAATATGCAGATGACACAACCCTGATCTGCTCTGCACCTAGCATCCACCTTTTCCAGCAAAAAGCCAAATAATCCTTTACTGAAAAAGAAAACTGGCTAAGTAAGGCACAATTGATATTAAACCCTAAGAAAACACAGCTCATGTTGTTCTACCAAACAAAGACCAAAGACCCCACCTTCTCCATACTCACAGCCAAAAAGACCCTCATCACCCCAGTATCAGAGGCCAAACTACTAGGAATTACAATTGACCCACAACTAAGATAAAGCAAGCATATCTTTATAACTATCTCCAAAGTCCATAAAAAAACTATGTACCCTCTATCGCTGTAAAAGGTATCTTACCTCCAAGGGTAGAACTGATATAGAGAGCACCCATTTCCTATCCACTCTACTTTATGCATCCCCAGTTCTAACAAACAAAACTGACCTAAACAAACATTCCACTTGCTACAACAAAATCGCCAGGTCCGCAACCAATTCCAATTCTTGCTCCCACCAGTGCCATTCCCTACATTCATTACAGTGGCTCGAATTTCCTAATATACTAAGCTACCACCAACTCAACCTTGCCCACCAAATATTATACTATCCTGAGAAAACCCCTGCCCTGACCAGTCTTTTAAGCTTCTACAACTCAAAAGACACTTAAAATCAAGTTATAAAACTCTGATTAATACAATCCCATGTAAATCAGCTCTGGTGAATCTCTTTTCCCTAATGAAGTCACTAAAACATGGAACACTCTACTCTCTGACCTCAGATTACAAAACTGTACTACCACTGTCAAACATCTCCTAAAATAATACCTTTACACTAGCCGTATTTGTAACTGCCATGCACCCCCCTGAAGCCTCACCCCAATGTGAGATTCTATTCCCTTATGCCACTGGTGTTCACAATTATGATTCTCTACCAATACTCACTGCATATATTGTACATATTACTTAGTAAAAGCCTTGCATTACTGTGTTCTTTCTATGCTGAATGTTTATATTGTACATATTGTAGCTACAAAGTATAGCATGTTTCTTAATTGGCATTGTCATTCTTTCACTTTATAACAAAAAAAAAAAAATTGTTATTTCTTTACTCACTGTCCCCAGGACGTCACTGAAAAGAGAGACCAGTTCTCCAGTCAGACTATTCTGGTAAACAAATGTTAAATAAATAAATAAATGTGAACGACCAATTCAGTAATTTTTTTCCTAGGAAAAAAAATCACTTGGCCAACTAGAAATGGCACACCACTTCAAACATTGCAAAGTGGGTGTCTTCACCAATCACACCCCCCAATGTGGGGGACTTTACCTCCCACACCCTCCCTAACTGAATATACCAACTCCGAGATCACACTACAGAGATGAAAAGTGTAAATTCATGACGACGGCCAAGTGATTTTTTTTCCATAGGAAATGGCTTTCAATGTTTAGCCATTTCGATTAAGTAATATAGACCCAGGTTAGAAGGCTACTAAGGGTGCTTTTTTGGTGCAACTGGAATATCATATCCTTTGATCTTCATTGGACATAGGGTATACCGAGCAGTAGGCATGTCTCTTTCATCCAATAAGCTATCAACCCCATTCTTGTACAGAATAGAACTAGCCTTGCTGGCAATAAGCAATTAAACTTCTTCGATCTTTGTTAACCAATCATGTTCATATCCTCTGGAAAGGAAAAAAGGATTTAAAAATGACTTACCCTTGCCTGAGAATGTTGTCATCGCTAGTCAGCCTGCTCAGTCTAATAAATGATCTCTTGACTATATACTTTTACATGTGTTGAGGGTGCTGACTCTTTCTATGTAAATAATAATTGAAAAATAATACTAATTGAATAGCAATAATAACAATAATAATAATAATAATAATATAATAATAATAATAATAACAATAATAATAATTGATAAAAGACCAGAGAGAAGAAACAGAACAAAGGAAGGGGGAAAGCAGAAAGAAAAACTAACAGAGGACATGAAGATTCTTATCTTAGTGATTTGATGCTAAATGAACACCATATTTCTGTGTTATCCAAAAGTTTATATTTAGATTATGGAGAATATCATGAACATCTTAATTAACTTTATGTTATACGTTCAAAAACTCAATTTACAGTTTATTCTCAGGCATTCCTCATTTTTCATAACAACAAAGCAAGCCTATTAGAAGAAGCACCTATAATCTTAGTCATCACAGTACTCTGCAAGTTTTTCATGATTTGTGTAAAGAAGATCTCAGGAAAAAAAAACTGGGAACTAAACAGAAGTACTAGAATCTGTCTATAGATGATAGATCAGCTTTAAAAGACCTTGCCTGTAACAAGGACATTTTCATGATGAAGGCAGATAAGGGTGGTACGATTGTCATTATGAACAGTTGCAATTATAACCTAGCCATAAACAATTTGCTCATGGATTGCAACTGTTGCAAAGAGATCATGACAGATAAAATCAAAATATGTCTTTTCCATCATCGACAGTACTTTATTTGATTTATTGTGCCAAGGTAATATAGATCATGGCACATAGACCTAGATATTTGGCATTCTTGAAGTGCACAAAAACAGATCTACACCCCCCCCCCCCTTTCAGCCAGTTGTTGCAATGGATCATTAAAAAACTAAACCAATTTCTGTCTTCCTAGATTATCTGTTAAACCCTGTCATGCAATCATAGGAATTCTACTTAAGGGATTCCTGACACTTATTAGAATTGTTAAGTCACATCTACGATGTGGAGGACAGATGGGGTTTTGCATCGTTAGATGTGGTGTCAGTATATTTTATTATTTTATTTTATTTATTTATTTAAATTTGTTGACCGGGAGTGTCCGACTGGATGTAGGTCCATTTTCAGCGGAGGCCCGGGGAGAAAAGCTCCACAGTAAAATAAACAGACAGTAGTTACATTGGATTACATAGCGATTAACAATTTAACATAGCAATTACTTACAACATATTTACAGATGAAGAACATAGTACATCAGTAGACAACTAGAATCTTTATCTGTGAAGTACATAACAGACATTAACAAATGTTACAATGAGAAGTTCCTGCTGTATAATAAGTACTAAGCTTATGAGCATCTGAGCTTGCTATAATCATGGTAGTTAGTGGAGTGGAAAGAAAGGTAGTGGTTGGATGAGGTGGATGATATTAGAGTGGGAGTTGCAAGGGCATAGCCAGCATGTTTTTAGGTGCGCTTTTAGTAAAGTTTTGAAGTGGGTGCATGATGGTACGGAGGTAATTGCGGGTGGGAGTGAGTTCCATAATTTGGCTATGGCGCAAGAGAATAGTGCTTCACCAGCAGAGTTATTGGCTTTAGTGATCTGCAAGTGATTTTTGTTGCTGGATCTTAGTGGTCTGGTGGTGTGATAGGGTTGGAGTAGATTCTGTAGGGATGAGACATTTAGTGGATGGTTTACTAGTTTGTGGGTGAGTGAGAGTTGATACCACTGAAGGAGGTGAGGGAGTTCAAGCCAGCCCAGTTCAGCAAGTGAGAGACAGTGGTGACTACGGTAGGATGCCCCTGTGGCGAATTTGGCGATTTTGTTGTAGCAGGTCTCTAGCTTGTTTAGATCACATTGCCTTAGGTTGGCATATATTGGAGAGGCATAAAGTAGGGTGGAGATAAGGTGGGAATTTGCTATTGAAATCTTTGCTGCTTTGGTGAGAAATTGCTTATTTCTGTATAACACTCCTAGTTTTTTGTGGACTTTTTTAATGGTCATGGATATCTGAATGTCAAATTTTAGTTTATTGTCTATTTCCACTCCTAGCAATTTGGTGTGTTCAGTTGGGTATATAGTGGTGTTGTCTTTTGCTGTGATGTTAAAGTGAGAGTTGTTTTGAGTATGTTTAGTGGGTTGGAAGATGAGTAGTTTAGTTTTGTTTGGGTTGAGTATTAATTGGGCATTGGATAACCATGTTTCAACAGAGGAAAAGGCTTCCTGTGTGACTTTTTGCAGTTTTGGTAGGGATTGGGCTGAGCAAATGATGGTCGAGTCATCTGCGCATTGTATGAGTATGCCATGTTTGGTGGCAGAGGCTAGATTATTGGTGTAAACAGAGAAGAGTAGGGGTCCAAGGATGGATCCTTGGGGAACCCCTATGGAGACAGGTAGTTGGGGACACATGTCATTCTGCCAAACAACGGATTGTTGGCGGTCAGACAGGTAACTCTGAAACCAGTTGTTGACTGATTGTGAGAAGGATAGGTTATTGAGGACAGAGATAAGTTGTTTGTGTGGGACCATGTCAAATGCTTTAGATAGGTCTAGGAAAGTAGCAGAGGAGAGATAGATATTGTTTTTATGCTGAAGGATAGTGTTAGTAAAGGAGAGTAAGGCAGTGGTGGTGCTATGGTTTGGTCGGAAACCATGCTGAGTACTGGAAAGGAGGTTGTTAGTAAGGAGGTAGTCTGAGAACTGAGTGTATGCATCTCTCTAGTATTTTGGAGAGTGGAGAGAGAATAGCTATGGGGCGGTAATTGGTTAGTTCTGCGGAGGGTCTGCCTTTGTGGAGGGGAATTATATGTGATACTGTCCACAGTGTGGGAACGTAACTTTCTGACAGAAATCGGTTAATCAAGATGGATACTGGGTAGGCTAGAGCATCAGCTGTGATTTGTAGGTATTCACTTGGGAGGTTGTCTGCTGCTAATTTGGTGGGTTTAAGTTTAGTTAAGAGTTTTTTTATGTTGGAGGTAGGTACAGGAGAAAAAGAGAAGGCAGTGGGGAGATTACTAGTTGAAGGTGTGGGTTGGAGGGGAGGGGGGTTGTGTTGTTTAGCTAGTGATAGTATGGTTTGGGTGAAGTGTGTGTTGAATGAGGTAGCAATATTTTCTGAGGAGTGAGGGATGTTAGGAGCAGGGGTACTGACTTTACTTGGGTGGAGGATGGAGTTTATGGAGGAGCACAATTGTCTGGGGCTGTGTTGTGAGGAGTCTAGGGCAGACTGCTAGTATTGGAATTTGTCCTGTTTTATTAGCTTTTTGACTCTATTACGTAGTTCTAGGAATTTCTGTCTAGCTGAGGGGGTTTTGGTTTTGCGCCAGTGCTCCCAGGCTTTATCCCTGTTTTTCATTTCTGACTTAGTAGTTTTCTGTAGCCAGGGGAGGGTTGTGCTTTGGTTCTGGAAAATCTTATGGGGGCATGGTAATTAAGGATGTTCAGGAAGGTAGTATTAAAAAATTCAACTGCGTCATCTTGACTGAGGTACTTTAGAGGATGCCAGTTACATTCTTTGAGGGATGAGATGAATGTGAGTGGGTTAAAGTTTAGTTTTTTATGTATTTGACGGTAGATGACAGGTTTAGCTTGGTATAGGTATTTTTTGAGTAGGAATGTTGGGGAGTGATCACTGAGGCTATCTGATAAGCAGCCTGTTATATATGACTGGGGGCTCTTACTGACTAGTATCCAATCCAGGGTAGTGTGCTTGCTGGAGTTTTTATTTATCCTGGTTGGTGACTGGACCAGTTGGGTGAAGCCATGAAGGTGTACATGATGGGTTGGATTGTTGCCAGAACAGGATTGCTAGTCAATATTGAAATCACCTAAGATGATAATTTCTTGGGGGTGATGGTGGGTAGACCAGCTGAGGAGGTTTTCTAGTGGAGGGATGTTTTGGCCAGGTGGGAAGTAGCATCCAATTATGTTGATGGTTTTGTTTTGGTTAATTTTGAGGTTGGTATATATTATTTCTTCTTATATACAATATATATATTCTTATATATACAATATACTTGTATTGATCAAGATACTGGCATACACTTTGTGATGAAGGATCTCACTAAATTTACTGATTTATGACAGTTTGGTTAACACCATTTGTGTTTTGCTCAAAATTGTTTGGGCAACAATTTTGTCATGTTCTTGGGCAAATACTTCAAACAAAAAAATGGGGTTGCCATGGGAGTGATAGTATCCCCTGTTATTGCTAACCTTCTGACAGGTTGGTGAAACAAAGATATCTACAACCCCACTGTTTTTGAAAGTGGTCTTTTACAAGAGGTACATCGATGGCTTAATTGTTCTATTGAAAGGCACTTTAGAAGAGTTTGATCAGCTGTTCTCTTTCATCAATGACAGAGCGTCTTTTGTTAAGTTTAATGTAAGTGACTTTGGAAAAAGACATTAACTTTTTAGACATCTGTTTAATTTTGATGAAGAAAACAAATCTTTTTCAAGTAAAATTTTTAGAAAATACATTTTTGTCAATTATTACTTACACAGAAAGAGTCAGCACCCTCAACACATGTAAAATGATGTAGTTAAAGGACAATTTATTATATTGAGCAGGTTGACTAGCAATGACAACATTTTCAGACAAGACCAACTCATTTTAAAATCCCTTTTCCTGTCCAGAGGAGATGAACATGATTGGTTAACTAAGATCAAAAAAAGAAGTTTCATTGCTTAGAGCCAACAAGACTAGACCTATTCTGCACAAGAATGGGACTGATAGCTTATTGGATAAAAGAGATATTCCTACTGCTCAGTATACCCTATGCCGAAAGAACATTGAAGGAGAAGCCTCATTGGTTAGAACCAATAATGCTAGACCTATTCTACATGAAATCATGGCTTATAGTTTATTGGGAGGAAGAGGCACACCTACTGCTTTGTATATCCTAAGCCCAATGAAGGTCGAAGAATAACTTTCATTGGTTAGAACCAACAATGTTAGACCTATCCTGCATGACGAAATGGCTGAAAGTTTATTGGGTGAAAGAGATATACCTACTGCCCAACAAAGCTCTGCAATTCACTATAGGGGAACATTTCTGCTTCCGATTTCAGTGGATATGCCACTGGTAAGAGATACAAAAAAAAGACAATTGGAAAATCATTTGGGCAATGACAATTTGGTAAAATTATTAGGAGATCATCCACTTTTCACTTATAAAAGAATGTACAACATCAAGTCACTGTTGAAAAGTCATGTTTCTTCACACTCTTCAAGATACATCACACCTGGGACATTTAGATGTGGCAAGTGCAAACAGTGACGATACATTTGTAATACCTTGAGTGTATATGTTAAATCACTTAAATTAGACCTTGGGTCTAACAATAGATATGATTGTAATTCTCGAGGTGTACTCTATCTGGCAATGTGTGGTGCTTGTCCCAGTTTTTTCCTAGGGAAGACAATCAGAAAGTTATTATGCAGAATTTACGAACACACCCTGGCTATAAGAAACAGAGATCAGAGCAACTCTTTAGCTAAACATCCTTTAGGTTGCTGAATTTCAAGAAATTTCTGTTTTATCTGCTGGATACCATCAACCTTATTGAATTCTCAGAGAATTATGATATTTGTTTAGAATGCCATGAGTAACACTGACAAATTAACCTGAAAGCTAATAAAGCTTCAGGACTTAATGAGTCTGTAAACATCGAATGTTCTTTATTAGCTTTGAAGCTTTACTAAAGTGTTTTATTTAGTTCATTATTAATATATTGTACACCAGTGGATTATGTTTTGTGTTTTTAACATTATTGTGTGCTTCATTATAATAGTTTAATGGTTTGTAATCACTGGAGCTTTAAGGAAACAATTGATATAATTCATGACTGGTTGTTTACTGATCATATGTCTTTTAAACACTATTTTTAAATCGACTTGTGGGTTTAGAGTTGTAGATTCTGAAGAAGTTATTTTTTATTTATTAAAAGAATGAAAGTGCTGAAGTGTAAAACTGAATCTGAGACTCCTTTGTGATAGCTTTTGTAGAACTTTTTCTCTTAGTTCATTGCTGTTTTTTATTCTATGCCGCTTTGTTGGGTTATGAAATACACAAAAGGACTCATAGTGTAGTCATTTAATTGACCATATGACTCATTATTTACTTTTCTGTTATTCCTGTGCTGCTGTAAATTGTGCACATTTGCGTAAGTTAGCAGTGCCCTGTACAATAACTAACACCTAGAAAGAATGGTTCATAAAACTGTACCCTGCTATGTAGCACAGATACCTTGTGCTTCAACAAGCTGAGAGCAGCTAGTAGGGAGTCAATGGCAATACCTACAAATTTAGTTGCATTCAGTATTGTGTAAACATATTAAATTTAATAGAATTTAGTACTCTTTAGCATAATCTGCTCCGATAAAGCACCCTTAATAGACTTCTTACCCCAATACACTACTCTTTCTTAACTTCTCTGTAGTCAGCTTGGTGGACATGGGCATCCTGAGGCAATGTAGCAGTTATCTCATGTTTACTGACAGCCACTTAATCCTTAAAGTGACAGACACAGTATGCAAGAGGTGTACTTAAACAATGACACTGGAGGGTAACCTGTCATATAAAAGTGCATATCAGGTTGTCAATACCATGCACACAACACCCACCTCACATAGTACACAACACACATAGACTGTTGTATGCTAAGGAACTTAAAAGCAATCTTCCGAAACCAAAACATATAGCCTAGATCACCTGTTGTCAAGGCTATGCTTCAGCAAGACCAAAGGTAGTCTTAAACAAAAACACCTAACGCCACGCATAGTTACTCTCAGTGGGACCCTAAACACTAAGCCCCTAAGGCAAGCAGTGCACACTTCCCAGAATCTCATCACAGGGGACTCCATTGTAGGATAGATCGATGTTCCTCAAACTAGGCTGAACCAGGAGACGATCACTACTAGTTCCTTCTCTGTAGCAAATATGTGCCAGATTACACAGACGCTCATTACACCACAGGTACCGATGTGAGTGCATCATAGTCTGTGCAGCTGTAAATTACCTAACATGTACTTTTCTAGACTATATGAAAAGGCACATTGTGGAACATTCAGACTGCGTGCCTCAGGCTGGTATGAGCCTAGCATTAAGGAGAACCTTGCCATCACTGAGGATGATGCAAGAATAAGAGCGAAATTGATTTCAATAACTAGTTGTCTTTCTGGTCTCATTCTAAGGGAGACTCAGTATTTGTCAGCTTGGGAGGACATGGTTAACAGACTATGTTGCTTTGGCAAGGATGGTCTGCACCTCTCCCCTCTAGGCTTTCAAATACTGGCTAAAGCTTTATTTATCTCCAAAGTGACTTTTTTAGGCAATGCCAAATTGACAAACCTAACAACATAGCAAAATCAACTCAGCTAAACCTCTAGGTGTTACCACTCAATGCAAAGAGCCTAAACAATAAACATTCCCTCTGAGCGCTCATCACATTTGAGAATATAGACATCTGTGCGGTTACAGGGGCATAGTTTAAAGTGACAGAGAGTGCCCCAGCAGTGCAAGCTTTCAGTATCCTCCATACTTTTATACCAGTAGCTGAACAGACAAAGGTTAAAGGTTGAGGTATGCAATATATATATATATATATATGGGTCCCCTTGACTTCACAGACACGCCGAAACACCGACACTAAGAAGACTGACACGAGAAGACCGACGAGACAGATGACTGACAATGTGAAATCCCGACAGCCGAAACACCGACATGGGCAATGTGTGAGCGCGAGTCGGTAAGTGTGCGATAGTGAGGGATTTAGCATTAGGGAGCGGACAGGTAAGTGTGTGCTAGTGAGGGATTTAGCATTAGGGAGCGGACAGGTAAGTGTGTGCTAGTGAGGGATTTAGCATTAGGGAGCGGACAGGTAAGTGTGAAATAATGTGAGATTTAGGGAAAGGTGAGTGTGCAGTAGTGAGGGATTTAGCGTTAGGGAGCAGACAGGTAAGTGTGTGCTAGTGAGGGATTTAGCGTTAGGGAGCGGACATGTAAATGTGTGCTAGTGAGGGATTCAGCATTAGGGAGCGGACAGGTAAGTGTGCGATAGTGAGGGATTTAGCGTTAGGGAGCGGACAGGTAAGTGTGAAATAATGTGGGATTTAGGGAAAGGTGAGTGTGCGGTAGTGACGGACTTTAGGTGTAGTGGCGGGTTAAGTGAGTTAGGGTTAGGGTGCGGGTAGGGTAAGTGTGCGATAGTGACGGAATGTAGGTTTAGTGGCAGGTTAAGTGAGTTAGGGTTAGGGTGCGGGTAGGGTAAGTGTGCGGTAGTGTCGGACCTTAGGGTTAGGGTCTGGGTTAGGGTTAGTGCATGTATAGTTGTGTGTTATGTGTAGTTTACGTTTTGTGTGTCGGTGTTTTGGGCGTCGGTGTTATGGTGTTCGGTTTTGTGAGTTGTCGGTTTTGTACGTTTTCGGTGTTTGTCGTTGTTTTGAGTGTCGGATATGTGGCGTGTCGGTGTTGTGATAGGGATCTATATATATATATATATATATATATATATATATATATATATATATATATATATATTTATTTATTTATTTATTTATTTCGTTGACATTTGTTAACCAGGAAGGTCTGACTGGACATAAAGCCCATTTTCATCAGAGGCCGGGGAGAAAACTCCAAATTCAAGGTAACATTCATACATTATTTATGAAGTATAGTAGTTGAGGTTCCAAGAAGATACATAATAAACAAAGTAGTTAAAATACATAATGGTAGGCAATCACATTGCATACAAAGGATAATTCAAACTTTATTTATTTATTTATTTTATTATTTTAAGTTTGATGACCGGGGAGCTCCTTTTCAGTGAAGGCCCGGGAAGAAAAGCTCCAAGACATTCCAAGTTAAATGTTACAAAGAAATAACAAATAGTTCATACAGAACAATTAAACATTACAGAAGAATAATACATTATGTAATACGCACTTAGAGTATTAACATTGAAGAACATGAGGATTACTAGACCTTTGCAGGTTAGGTAAACTCAACACTAACAGAACAAAATGTGACTTAAGCTCTAAGTGAGTTAACTTTTAAAACATAGCTACAATCTATTTGTGGTTAGATGAACCATTATTTAAGAAAGAAGCACCAAAACTATTTGTTACTGAAAGTATAGTACCCTAGATAACAGAGAAATTCAGTCCCAGGTAGGGGATGAGAATGTTTTAGGGTGACAAGAGGCAATAGTGGTGATAACAGGTGATGATGTCAGTGCAGGGAAGAAAGAAAGGGGAGAGGTGGGCTTATGTTGGAGCGTGGCATGGGCATTCCCATTTAGTGTTAGATGAGAGAATAGCTGAGATTTGGTAGGTTGCGCATGTAAGGGGTGAGAGAGTCCCACGGTTTAGCTAAGGAGTAGGAAATTAGTAGATGGCCAGGAGGTCATATGGGTTTGTGGACCAGAAGGAGAATTTGGTTTGTGGATACGAGTGGGCATTTGGGTATATAGGGTTTTAAGGTTGTAGCGAGAGATGGGCAGTTTGTAGGTTTAAAGATGAGCTTGTGGGCAATGGTGAGTTGTGGTTAAATGAGGTAGTTGGGTAGTTCAAGCCAACTAAGTGAGAGGGAGTGGCAGTGGTGGGATGAGTATTTAGAATTGGTTGCAAATTTGCAGATCTTACGGTAGCAGCATTCAAGTTTGGAACATAAGCCAAGGTGGAGATTGGTAAACAGAGGGGCACCATACATAAGGGAGGGGAGCAGGAAGGTGGATGCTAACGTTTGACGAGTTGAGGGGCTGATGAAGCAGTTGTGTCTTTAGAGGAGGCCAATCTTTAGGTAGGTTTTTTTGATTGCAGAGTGGATGTGGGTATCAAATTTTAGGTTTTGTCAATAATGGAGTTTTTAGAAGGGGAAAATAACAATAATTTGTTTTTTTTGGCATTAAGAGCCAAGTGGTTGGACTGCATCCAGGATTCTGTTGTGGAGAAGGCTAATTGTTTTTTTTGCTAGGAGCTCAGAGGGAGAGAAGGCTGAGCAGATGATTGTTGAATCATCTGCATATTGGATGACAGATGATTCTGGGACGGAGTGGTGGAAGTTGTTAATGAATAGGTTAAAGAGTAGAGGGCCAAGAACAGAGCCTTGAGAGACACCTGTGGAAGTAGATAGGAAGGGAGAGGTTGACGTTTTCCAATGGACAGCTTATTGGTGGTTGGACAGGTATCTGGAAAACCAGGCTATGGTGGTGGGAGAGAGATGTAGAGTGGAGAGTATGGATATGAGTAGGGTGTGAGAGATGGTGTCAAAGGCTTTTGACAGATATAGGAATAGTGTAGATACAAATTTGCCTAAGTCACGCTCACGGGTGATGGTTTCCAGAAAGGAAAGAAGGGCAGTCATGGTGCAGTGGCTAGGGCGGAAGTCGTGTTTGGTAGGTTGTTTTGGGTTAGGTGTATCATGAGTTGTGCTTGGATGGTTTTCTCTAGAATTTTAGAAAGGGGGGAAAGGATAGCAATAGGCCTGAAGTTGGTGGTTTCAGAGCTTTTGCCACCTTTGCGGAAGGGGATGATATAAGCATGGCACCAGATAGAGGGAATGCATGATTCTTGAATGGAGCTATTTATGAGAATTGAGATAGGATAGGCGATGCTATCTGCTGATAGTTTGAGTAAGGTAGGTGGGAGGTTGTTAGGTGTATTGCAACAGGGTTGGAGTTTGAGGAGAAGTCTTTTAATGGTGGATGTGGAAATGGGAGAAAGGCAAAAGAATCTGGAAGGGGGTAGTTGATTAGGGAGGAGGTTGTAGTAGGAGGGGCTGGAGGAGGGGGGTGGGAAGGAGGAGCATAGTTTGGCTATGCAGTCTATGAAGAATGAGTTAAAATGGGTGACTGTGTGAAGGTCGGAGAGGGTGGATTAGGGCAGAAGTTATCTTTACTACCAGGATGCAAAATGTTTGATATGGAGTCCCAGAATTTGTTGGGATTTGTTGAGAGTAAGGACTTGAGTTTGGAGTAGTGGGCTTTGCTGTCTTAGTTATAAGCTTTTTTGTGTAGTTTCGGAGTTGCTTAAATTCTATGTGGGAGTTGGGGTTTTTATGTTTTTGATATTGTTTCCATTTTTTGTCCCTATGTTGCATGGTCAGTTTAGTTTCATTTGATAACCATGGGCAGGGATTGGTTTTGATGTGTTTGTTTTGAGGGGGGTTCTTGTTGGTTGAGGAGGATCAGGAATGAGTGGTTAAAACAGGATACGGCATCATCTAGTGGAAGAGTTTTTAGTGGGGACCAGTCAGTGAGCTTTAGGCATTGTGAGAAAGTTTGAGGCTTGAAAGAGGAGAGGTTGCGGGTTTGAATGTAATGGTGTTTTTGCAGTGGAGATGGGAGCTGGTCGACGAAGGCAGGTAAGTGATCACTGCGAGTATCTGGTATAATTCCTGCAGGGGTGATAAGACTTAGGTGAGGTGTTAGGATCCAGTCAATGATGGTTCCAGAGGTACCATCTTTATTTGGTTTGGTTGGTGAAGCAATTAGTTGGGAGAAATTGTACAGGTTGATAGTGTGGGATGGGGCATCACAGTTTAAAGTGGCCCAGTTGGTGTTGGTGTCACCTAGGATGTAGGTTTCATTATTTATGTGAGAGGAGAACCAGAATAGGATGGTCTCAAGTGTTTTGATGTTATCACCAGGGGGAATATAGAGGGCAGTGACACAAATGGATTTGTGGTATTTATATTTTAGTTTTGATGATGTAGATAGATCTAGATAGAGATGGCATTTAGATTTTTATATACAATCATTGTGTAAGGTATTGCAGAAGATCTGAGTTATGTAGAACAGTTATTTGCATAAAAAAGTAGAATTAGAAGGGAAGTGGCAGGAGAGTAAGTGGAGAATGTATAGGGACAAGAGAAGGTGTTATGTAAGGCTGAAAAGGAAGCACTAAAGGAGATATGTTAGGAGTATGAATGATACAAGGAGTATGATGGTATAAGGAAAAAGGGAGATATGTTAGGAGTATGTAAGATTCTAGGAGTAGGTAGATATGAGGAAAAGGAATGTTAAGTAGGGAAAATACAGGGGAGTAGAGTTTTCAGGAGGTACACAGATGTGGAAAAAATTAGATAGGCGTGATAAAATAGAGTAGGACACTGAGTACATAAAGTGTATGTTCAACTCTACAGAGGAGGTAATAGAGGGAATGGTATGAGAGCTAAAGTGTCGGAGCAAGGCTGTTTAGCCGGGAGATGAGCATGAACAGAGCCAGGAGTCAGCTAAGTGAGTCTTCAGAAGATTTTTGAACTGTGAGGCAGTTTTAGCAGCTAGAATATGTTGAGAGATTGAGTTCCAAGTCCTGGAGATATGGCTGGAGTACAGTGAATCCCCAAATATGTTATTAGATTTTGTGACTGGTAGTAGAAATTTGTCAGAAGATCTTAAGAGTCTTATATTGGAATAGGATTGCAGTAGATTTTGAATTGCTGGACACTTCTCAGGTTGGTATGTCACAGTATAGGCAGTTGTAAGTTGGGTGAAGGTTAAGAAATTTGGTAATTCTAACCAGTTTAGTTGATGAAGTGCAATGCAGTAGTGTGATCTAAATGGTGAGTTAGCGGCAAATCTAGCAATCTTGTTGTAGCAGACTTCAAGCTTAGCTAAGTCCATTTTTGTGAGCTTGATGAAGATATGAGAGGTGTAGAGCAAGGTAGAGAGTAGGTCGGTCCTGGCAATACATAGTCTAAAGGAGATGGTGATGTATGGTTTGATTCTATATAGAGTCAAGTTTTATGTGAACCTTTTTAATGATTCAAGATAGATGTTTATTGAATTTCATATTATTATCAATAGTGATTCCGAGCAGTTTTGTGTGAGATACAGTATCTATTTTGGAATTGTTTGATGAATAGATAAGAAAGGATGATAGGCATTCAGGGGTTTTGCTGTTTGAAAAGGGCATTAGTTTGGTTTTATTAGGATTAAGAATTAATTGAGAGTTAGAGAGCCAAGATCCTACAGTGAAGAAGGATTGTTGGGTTATTTCTTGGAGCTGTGGGAGGGAGGGTGCAGCACAGATGAGCATGGAGTCATCTGCATATTGTATGACAGTGACAAGGTGGGTAGCAGTGTGGAGTTTATTGATGAAGATAGTAAAAGGAGTGGACCTAGTACTGAACCCTGTACAATGCCAGCTGTGACAGGTAACAGAGATGAGAGATCATGTTGCCATTTGACAGTTTGTTGTCAGTCAGATAGGTAATTTTGAAATCATAGAAGGACAGTTTGGCTTCGTTTTAGGGTTGAGAGTTCATTGAAAAGTTTTTGATGGGAGACTGTGTCAAATGCTTTGGACATGTCTAGGAAGATGGAAGATACTAGCTGTTCATTAATTTTGAATTGGTTGACTGGTGAAACTTATAAGGGCAGTAGTGGTACTTAGTAGAGTCAAACGCCATGTTGGGTATTGGCTAGCAGGTTATTGCTGAATAGGCAGTTCATGAGTTGTGAGTGAATACATCTTTCTAGAATTTTGGATAGTGGAGATAAAATTGCTATTGACCTGTAATTATAGAGCTCTGTAGAGCTTCCACCTTTATGAAGTGAGATGATGTAGGATATTTTCCATATTTTGGGAACATATTGTTCTGTGATAGAGAGGTTGATCAATACAGAGGCAGGATAAGAGATAGTATTGACAGCCAGTTTCAGATATTCCGTAGGCAGATTGTTAGCAGAGAGGCATGTGGCTTTAAGTTTAACATTTTTTGATGGTGCTGGTTTTGACAGAGTTTGAGGCAAAGGTAGTTTTTTTCCGTTCCTATAAGTATTGTTAGGGGAGCATTCCTGTAATTTTTGACTAGTGATAGTACAGAGTTAGTTCATAGATTCATAAGTTCATAGGTGTGTACTAGGTTAATGGCTCTGGAGCCTTTACAAGCCTAGCCCATAGAAGTACCCTGGCATTGTGCCGTCCGACATTAGTTCTCAGTACCTCTATCAAGTAGAGCCATTGGAGTGATCCCCGGGCTGAACTTTCTATTTCACATCCACTCATCAAGATTTCTCTTGAAGAGTAAAATATGTATTGAATTGGGTAGCCCTAGTTCAAACCTGTTCAGAACAAGACAGTGGAAATTAAAAAAAAAACTATCAGTAAGCTTTTGAATTTTGTTTTGACTAATATGTATTACTCAAACCTGTGCAAGAGAAAACAGTAAAATATAAGAGGTGAAGTAATCTGGGCAAAAATGTGAGACATAGTGGAGTCGGGACATAATGAAACTTGTGGCTGTAGCTGCAGGTGGATGTAAGGTCTAACAATAAATATAGGAAAAAAAGCAACCTACAGAGTGTAAGGTCTTAGAAAAAACATGGGAGAAAATGCAAATGGAGCACTAGGGCTGCAATAACCTACAGAATGTAAGGGTTTAGAATAAGTATGGTCATAGGCACCGGAAGCTGTTAAAGACTGAGGTGGGGGGGGGGGGTGACAAGGGCACTTAGTGAATTAAAAAGGGTATTTGTTTTTATAACTATTTGTTACCACAGCATAGGTTCACTTGGAGGGCATTTTATGCTTAGCCCAATTCCCTTTTGGTGCTTGAATTAACATTTTCTGATTGATCTTAGCTATCCCCATGGCTGATAATTGTATATTAGCCCTAGTGAGAACTGTGATCATACAATAGATAATTTGAGGGGGCCATGTAAGGGATGCAGCATTTAGGAACTGCATCTATCCATTAGTGGCATGAGGGGAAATCCTGGAGTACATTTTCTATTACCCATCCTTAGATCCAAGTTGCATTTGAATATGGATGGATGAGCTTTGCTTAATTTTTATGGATAGTCTGTTCCGGAACAGTGGTAGCCTCTGTGACATATATCCATCTCTCCACCACATTCAGTTTAGATACCTGGACTGAGTATTTCTGATGCCATTTGACTTGCTGATGTTCAGTAGGTCCATCTGTATTATGTCGGAGGATGCTTTGTATGCCAGACACGTCACCTCTAAGCACTCTGTAGGATACCGAGTATAATAATAAATCTTTGAGGTGGTCCATGCAAGACCTTTCGTTTAAGACTTGTATCCTTTTAGTAAGGTATCTCTGAAGATATTCCAATTGTTGCATGGGGCTGGACAGATACATGCCAAAGTGGGCATTATACAAAATGATTGACATAATGAGAGCTTTGTAAAGGGGGACAACAACATCTCTAGATCTAGTCACAATCAATTTGTTTATAAGCTGTGCAATATAGAAAGGCTTTCTTATGACTCTGGGCACATGTTGGTCAAAAGTTAGGTCACTGTACACACAAGTTCCCAAATGCCAAACAATTGGATCAGTTCTCAGAGGGCATTGTCATGATTTTGACACCAGTTATTATTTGGGACAAACCTTCCTGCATGATTAAGTCATTTGGGGATTCAATAGCTTCTCCTAGCTTGCAGTCATCTCAAACTTAGCTGGCCAATGCTCTTTGGTATTTCCTTTTACTTTTGAGATGTATATGCCAAACAGAAAAAGTCTCAGCACCAAACCCTGGGGGACTCCATTGGTGACTGGTCTGTTCCCCTGTTTTGATCTCCTGCATCCTGTGAGCCAAGCTGGCAATGCAGCTGGTGATGTAAGTGTTTTCTCCTACATTATTCATCTTTTGTATTACACCTGAGTAGGGGATTATGTCAAAAGGCTTGGCCAGGTCAAGGTAATGTGGTGTGAACTGTTTTACCTTCATCCATTGCTTTGGTAACAAAAGCAAAGCTTAACATTTGCCCATGATTTTGAGCCTTTCACGCTTTCCTCTGGGCTGTTTTCAAACAGATTTTTAGGGCCATGCATACATGTATGCATTCCTTGATTCACCATCCTGATTGTATTAAATTATATTCCTTGTATAATACAGCACATGTGTTAAACTTAAGTTAGAGTGCATTTTAAATTTATTGTTTAAACATTTTTCCAGTAGGCAATGAAACAAAAACGCATTAACCAATAATGACAAAACTGCCCTATTCAGAATATTTCCATCATAAAGGTCTACTTCCACACACAGCTGCATTTTAAATTTATTGTTTGAACATTTTTCCAGTAGGCAATGAAGCAGAATGCATGCACCAATAATGACAAAACTGCCCTATGCAGAACATTTCCATGATAACAGTCTACTTCAACACACAATATATAAATACAGAATCAAGTAGTGTAAGCCATAGGCATGTTGCACAGCTTCTTGAACTTATTTTCAATGGGGGGTGGGGGGGAAAGAGGGACACATTTCTTGTATAGTTTTGGAAAGTTGCTTGCATAAACTGTTGTGTTGCAACCATGCATTTCACTGCCAAGTCTTGAACCTAGAACCCTGTGTACTACAGTCAGAGCAACATACCACTAAGCTAAATCAGCAGCTTCTTGAAAGACAGGAAGACAAACTTAAATGGCTATCATATCATTTAGTGAATTCAGTTCTCACTTCTCACCATAGCTCTCAACCTTTTAGCACAAAAATACAGAACAAAGCCAATAATGGGGGAATACAGCCCCAAAATAGGGACACATTTCAAATACTGATTTTATAACCTTAGAAAATTGCTAGAATAAAAGGTTTTGTTTTACCACTCCTGAAAACCAGAGGAACAGAACAAATATGTGAGGGAAAAATTCACAAGTGATGGTGGCTAGGGACTTTAGGCTTGTTTTACCTCTACCAAAGGTACAGGGTTTGATCATGAGTACCTCTAACCACCAGATGTATCCTGTTGGGGGCATTTTCACTCACACACACAAACACATCAAAAGTCAATCTACCTCACTTAGTGCAACACATCTATAAGTGATATTCAACTTCTGCTGGAAGTGTCTCAAAGTGTTCACCAACTTTTAATCACCTGTATTGTAAATAAGAAGCATAATGATTCTATTCAAGAACTGAACTCCACTGCCATAGTAGAAGATTGCCATGTGACAGTACCTCATCATGCATACTTCACTATGCTACAATGCTCCACCCCTTCTCCCAGGATGGGTCTCAACATTGCAGTGTGCTTTGACATTCAACAAAGAAAAATGTAGGACTCCTAGTCTCTGTCTGTCAGTGATAAAATAATAATTATGTTACTGCATGCTGAGTGTACTGGCCTGGTCTGGTTCCAATAAATTCTTCACTTTTAAATTCGAAAAGTACATTTTGATGGTCTAGGTCATTCAAATGAGCTCATCTTTCTGAAATGGACAATGTTGGCGACAATAAAACAAACATGTTTTCAGGTGAAATTAGGTGCTATTACTGTTAATGGGGATTCACCAACCTATGCATCTTTCTTCCATGCTACTTATTATAATCATATTTTGGGTCTCTACAACTTGGGGTAGGAAGAAAAAAATACAGAGCACACCCCATTCTTTGGCTTATTTTCCATATTCAGAATTCAGCTGGAATGGGCAACAACAAATGCCCTACTTCCTTATTAAATCATTCCTAAAAATATACTGGATTTTTTTCTGACCCCTTAATCTGCTTTCCATCAGTGTTTTGCCTCCTTCACCATATCTATTACTATAAGCCAAAATAAGGGTGTTTTAAATTCTTTTTGTTGGCTACAACTTCATAAAGGGATATCCATTCCATTATTATGAAGAAAGGCCAATAATTTTCCTTTTTTAGATTTTGTTATTGATGTTTGCTGTTCTGGCTGCATAATATTCACAGATTATAGTCTACAAGCCTACCACTGCTTCAGATCTTTAAGAATCCCATCAGGCTAATGCAGATGGGCTGTCACATGACTCTGTCTTGCTTAGGCAGCTGCTAGCTGCCTTTACACCAAAGGATAGGGTTGCTTGACTGTTAACTCAGGTATTCCTTACCTCCCAACATCAGCAACACAAAAACAGAATGTCTTCTTGTATTTAAAATTCTGTGTGCAGGTAGAAAGGAAGAACAGGATGAACAGAGGTGAAGCAAAAGGTGTGTATGACTAGATCATTCTTAAAGAAGAACTTTCTTAAAAACAAAAACAGTATTTTATTTTATTTAAAAAAGTAAATGTGACAGTTCCTTATCCCTCAGCAAGTGAAGTCAAAGTCCAGGGAGGTGCAAGTGCACCTCCTTGCACCTACCTGCGGGCACCCATGACCGCCACTGAAGAATACATTCATAATTTGGAGGGGACAAGGTCCAAACACCTTTAAGTTGTAAAACTATCTTCCTAGGGCATAAAACTAAATAAACTAACATTACTGTTCACATATATGACTAACACCAGCCAACCAAACACACTCTGTAAAGTCCTACTGTGCCGGTTAAGACTATCTCCAAACAGGCAAAAAGAAAGAGCTCCCAGGAGTACTAGAAGGTACCACACTTTTCCTACCAGCTGTAGAAATACGCGAACCAGGGGTACCAAGGGGTCTGCAAGAAGAACCTGTGGGAGTCTGAGGAGATGCAAACATATTTAATTAACAGGAACGGTACTAAAAAACTACAAGCCCCATGCTGTAGAACCTAAGAGTAACTTCTCAAACAGCCTGCACAGTTATGCTTTACATGTGTGATGACATGTTTCCTTTAGGGGAGTGCTTCTGATGTTGCAGCACTTTGCTGTGTAGTGCATGTTGCATGCTGACAGAATAAATAAATGCTGCACACGCTGTGTGAACTGCAGAAGGGCATGGCCACAGTCATGCTTTTAGTAAATGCGCTAGATTTCGGCACTGGGGTCCAAATTTTTGAACTATAAAGTTCAAAAAGCGCTAAATTTGCAACACTGGTTTACCACTCGCAAAAGCATTGAAACCCAATGACATTAGCTAAAGCAATTCGGGACAGATGATCTGCAAAAGTTGGGGGGGCTCCCCTCCCCCCTCAATCTATGGTTCCAGCACCCATGATGATGATCATCATCATCCCCCTTTTTACCATTTACATGGGGTCGGGGTATCGTATTAACTGTTGCCAACTCTCTCGATTCAGTGCCACTCTCTTGCCTTCTTCAACACTCATGCCTGACTGTCGCAGATCTTCTTTCACACAATCCATCCACCTCTTTGCTGGACACCCTCGCTTCCTCTTA
This sequence comes from Protopterus annectens, assembly GCF_019279795.1. Lineage (NCBI taxonomy): Eukaryota > Metazoa > Chordata > Ceratodontiformes > Protopteridae > Protopterus > Protopterus annectens. Next base: position 347,701,255 of record NC_056733.1, on the reverse strand, counting down.
CCTTCTTCCTGTCTGTCCCACATCTCCCTCACCAGATTGTCTTCTGCTTTTCTACACATGTGCCCATACCATCATAATCTGTTCTCTTTGATCTTTTCTGCAATCGGAGCTACTTTAGCTTCTGCTCTTATGTCCTCATTTCTTCGCCTGTCCCGCAGTGTGCATCCTACCACCTTTCTCAGGCACTTCATTTCCATCACCTCTAGCTTCTTCAACTGTTCTGCCTTTACTGCCCAGGTTTCTGTACCATACAGTAGTACTGGTCTCACCACTGTCTTGTACACCTTACTTTTCAGCTTCTTTGGTATTCTTCTGTCATATACTACACCTGATACTCTATGCCAGTTGGCTGCAGCCCCTCTGATTCTAGCTTTGACCTCTTCATTCAGACTACCCTTCTCCTCAACCATCCCTCCCAGATACTTAAAGCTGTTTTCCTGTTCCACTATCTTCCCATATATCTCTATTCTCAGCTTCTTCTGATTTCCCCAATCTGCTGCCATTACCACTGTCTTATCTGTGTTTAGTTTCATCCCATGTGCCTTCAGATTTGCATTCCATTCTCCTATCCTTTGCTGAAGTTCTAGATCAGAGTCTGCCTGTACTGCCACATCGTCTGCATACAGCAACTGTGTTGCTCTGACCCCTCCAACCTGTTTGCTGATGTAGTCCATTACCAGTATGAACAGCAGTGGGCTCAGAGCTGAACCCTGGTGTACACCCACTTCCACTGGGAACCCCTCAGTGAGGCCAAACACTGTTCGTACTTGAGTCACTGGGTCCTTCTACATAGCCTGTACTAATTTTACCAATGTTTCCGGGACTTCAAACCACCGCAGTACTGCACAGATCAGCTTTCTTGGGACTTTGTCATATGCTTTCTCCAAGTCTAGGAAAGCCCAGTTTGACTCTCCTCTTCTCTAGTTTCTTCTCAAGTATCTGTCTCAATGCAAACATCGGGTCAATTGTGCTGCATCCTGATCTGAATCCAAACTGTTCATCTCCCATCTTACATTCTACTATTCTGCGTATCCGTTTATCAATCACCCTCTCCAGAACTTTCATGCAATGTGGTAGGAGTTTGATGCCTCTGTACTGTCCACAGTTGTGGATGTCCCCTTTGTTCTTGTACACTGGCACAAGTATGCTTATTCTCCAGTCATCTGGGATACGCCTTTCTCTCCACACTGCAATTAGTACCCTCAGGAGCCATTTCTCCCCTAGCTCACCCAGCATCTTTATCATATCTGCTGTGACCTCATCTGAGCCTGCTGCTTTCCCTGACTTAATTTTCCTTAGTGCTGCTCTTACTTCTTCTAAGCTGGGCTCCTCTTCTACTCTCATTGTAGGCTGTTTCTGGGGCAGTACTGCTTCTGTGGGGTTTTCTTCATTCAGAAGCTGCTGGAAGTACTCCTTCCATCTGCCTTTGATGTCATGTGGGCTGGTAAGCAGGTTGTTGCTGGAATCCCTTATGAAGTGTGTCTGACTATCTTCTTTATCTTTCTGTCTTTGCCTTGCAACCTGGTATAGTTTCTTTGTGCCCCTTACTGATTCACTTTCCAGAAGCTGATAGAGTGCCTCTGATGCCCTATTCTTTGCTATTGCAACTTCTTTCTTAGTTTCTTTGTTAGCCAACCAGTAGTCCTTCCTAGCTTGGTCAGTCTGTTCAATCTCCCACTTCTTCCTGCACTCCTTCTTTCTTTTGATTACTTCCTGCACTTCTGCTCCACCACCAGCTTTCCCTATGTACCTTATTTCCATACCTGGCTCGGCTTTTCAGTAGTCCTAACACATGCTGTTTTTAGGCATTGCCACACTTCTTCAACTCCACCTATTTCCTCCTCTTCTTGGGGTGCTAAAGCCCTGAGTAATTCCTTGAACTGCTGTAATTTCTCTCCAGTCAACTTCCAGGTCTTCAGCCTGGTCTCTGTTGACCTTAGAGCCTTCTCTGACCACTGTTTGCAGCTGATTGTGGCAACTACTGGTTTATGCTGTGAACCAACTGTTTCACTTGGGATGACTTTGCAATCATGGATTCTACCCCAGTGCCTTTTTCTTACTAGGAGGAAGTCTACCTGAGTTGCATGTTGGCTACTCTTGTATGTGATCTTGTAACTGTCTCTCTTTCTGAACCATGTGTTGGCTACTATCAAGCCATTTGCCAGACAGAAGTCTAGAATGGCTTCTCCTTCTTTATTCCTATTGCTCCACCCATGTGGACCCAGGCAGTCCTCATATCCTGTTCTGTCTGTCCCAATATCTGCATTTAAGTAACCCATTATCAACACCAATTCATGTTGTCCTGCTTTATCTAGTAGATCCTGCAACTGCTGTCTGAATGCACTCTTTTCCTCACTATCACAACACTGCTGTGGGGCATAGGCTGAGATTATGAATACTGTCCTATCATTACACTGGAGTCTGATTGCCATGAGTCTGTCATTAATTCTGATGATATCCCTCACTGCCTTCTGAAGCCTCTGTCTCACCACAATTCCTACACCATTTCTAGACTGTCCACCACTTGAGTAGTAAAGTCTGGATCCCAAGCCAAGTGGCTTTGTTGCACTGCCCTTCCAGCTCATCTCTTGGATACATAGAATGTCCAGCCTCCTCCGTATCATCATGTCATCCACTTCTGGATGGTTCCAGCACCCATAAGTCTGGTAGAAAATACAGCCAGAGATCTGGGACTGAAATAACCTAAAGACTGTAGGATAATTAGGCTGACTGGGTGTTTATATATATGTGGGAAAAATGCCCAACAGGGATATTAGCCTTTGGAATGTAATACAATAACTATAAGGTCCAGGAACAGACAGTATTAGACAGGAGAATGGGAGCATCATGGTGATGTGCTGTAGCTGTTGCTGGCTGCTGCAATTAATGGAAAAACAGTTTTATATCACACATACATTATTGAACTGTTTGTGGACAGTAGTAGGAACTGCATCAGTGCCGTTTGCGGAAATGCCTCTTTCAGCCAGGAGAGGACAATAAAAATCATATGCAGTGAATGGACTTAGGACTTTTAAACAATTCCACTTAATATTGTAGTGAACAAATAAAAAATATATATCCAAAAGTCAGTACTAGCACATCACCGGACATGTCTAATGGGAAAAGATCAAAATATACATCAGTAACAAGTATGCCTGTAGGGTGGTCAAACAGGATAATGTGCTGGAGTTCCCCATGTACAGATCACCATAGCCAAAATCCCATACCATATCATAGACAGTTATAAGTCACTCTGCCATGTTCAAAGAAGCATACTTGGATCTACTGAAAACACTTACCATCCAACCTATTATCCTAGTCATGGGAGACTTTAATTACTCCTGTATACACTGGGAATCATATACTGCCTTAAATCTACAGGCACAGAGATTCCTGTACTTTGCAAATAGAAACACACTTGACAAAATAGTGAATATGCCCATTATTTAACTATAGCTTTAAAACAGGCTTTGTGCCACGTGAATGGAGGACTGCAACAGTCATCCCATTTCAAAAGGCAGGACCATCAACAGATCCTGGAAACTTCAGACTCATTAGTCTGACCTTGTGCTTACAGATGTGAAATAATGCTGTATACCCCTCACCAATGTTTCATCCTCCCTGGTAAGGTCGGACTATAAAGCTGTCTCCTTCAAAATCAAAATCAACTCCATAATCCCATTAAAACCAGTAACAGTTAGCAACTATTCCAAGGAGAATTAACTTTTATTATGTGATGGATTCCTAAAATGCAATGTCCCTCCAAACCCAGAGAACAGAGCAGTCTATGCCAAATTGCTGTCAGAAACTCACATATTAACAACTGGATAGAGATTGCCGTATCTACCAGAAGTAAGCCCAGGACTAGCCCTAGAAAAAAACGCCTTGGTGGCACCCCAAATTAAACATGATACACAACAAAAGGAAAAAAAATATGGCAAAAACCAGGCAGGGTAACTCCCATAAAGACAGAAACTCTCTCATCAAAGTAAATAGGCCGCTAATAGGACTAATTAGGTCAAGTAAAGCCAACTTTGAAGTTAAGATGGCCTCCCACATGAAAGGTAATTACAAGGCCTTCTACAGCTATATCAGAAAATTCAACAGCAGCACACAGCGATATGCTATTGGTGGTTAATGGGTGTCCCACTCACTGAGTCTGGAAATATAGCAAACCTGCTAGTGGACAAATTCAGTTCCAACTTTACCCTCCTCTTTCCTCCAACCATCCCCTCAAAATTATCATCAAACATAGCCCTTCCAGCTATAACAAGGGAGCATGTACTGGCTAAACTCACTAAGTCTCAGTGAGCCCTGATAAAATCCCAGCATGCCTCCTGTATATTTAAAATATGGCTTACCAGGACCCCCGGAGTCAGTATATAGGTTCATAGGTTCATAGGTTCATACTAGGCTATCTGCCCTAGGGCATTTATAAGCCTAGCCAGAATGTGTTTGGCTTTCGCCACCCATTTTAAATTTATTTTGCTATGCCCTTTTTCGAGGTTAGTATACTGTGCCTCTGTCTAACAGTGACACAGAAGTGATACCCGGGGTAAACCTACGATCTCCCATCCACTAATCAAGATTCCTCTTGAAGAGAGTCAATGAGGGACTCTGCCTAACCTGGACTGGGATTTTATTCCAGAGTGAAGGGAGCCTCTGGGTTATGAATCTGTCCCTCCAGCATGTTCTATTTATTTCAGTGCTGAGGTTCAAGTCTCTCGAGTGCGTAGCTCGATGGGATTTGGATTTTCTGAGGTGCAGCATGTCCATTAATTCCGGGTTGGACATGGCTTTATACGTCAGGCACAGATCGCCTCTGAACAGGCGGTATGCCACTGAGTAGAGCTGGAGTTTCTTTAACCGGGCAGCATATGGCATCTGTTTGAGCCCTTTGATCCTCTTGGTGAGGTACTTTTGGGGTCTTTCCAGTTGCTGCAGGTGTCTGGTAAGGTACATCCCAAAAGGGCATTGTACTCAATTATGGGCCTGATGAGGGATGAGTAAAGAGGCACGATGACCTCCCCTGATCTAGATGTGAATCCCTTCATGATTAGGTGGGCTATATAAAATGTTTTTCTAACCATTTTGGCCACGTGGTTGTCAAATGAGAGATTGCTATCAACTTGGGTCCCCAGGTCCCTAATTACTTCTTCTGTACTTAATGGATTACCACCTATGTGGTAATTTGTGGGCACTTTGTTTTTGCCAAAGAAGATGACTATACACTTTTTGGCATTTAGCTTGAGGCCATGGCTCTGGCACCAGTTGTCTGTTTCTATGAGGCCCTTTTGGATGATGCTTGTGTCGGCTGGAGAGTCGATTATGGCGCCCAGTTTGCAGCCATCTGCGAACTTGGTCAGCCACAGTCCTTCCGTGTTGGCCTGTACCTCCGAGAAATATATACCGAACAAGAGAGGTCCCAGGACTGAGCCTTGTGGGACACCACTTGTAACTGGTTTGGAGTCTGACATGGCTCCAGCAATTCTAACCATGTGGGTTCTGTCCTTGAACCAGTTTGCAATCCATCTAGTGACATAGGGGTTTATATTTAAGCTGGTGAACTTATCTATAATGCCCGAGTGGGGTATTGTATCGAAGGCTTTTGCGAGGTCCAGGTAGGCTATGTGGACCACCTTCCCCTTGTCAATGGCCTTGGTGACTGTTTCAAAGAAATCAACCAGGTTTAAGAGGCAGGATCTGCCCTTAACAAAGCCAAACTGGGTTGGATCCAGTGTCTGTAGGTCCCCAATATCTTTATTTATGAGGTCCATGATGATCCTTTCCATAGCTTTGCAGACTAAGCTAGTCAGGCTTATGGGGCGATAGTTTCCAGGATCCGTTGAGGCAAAACCTTTATGGAGAGGGACCACTGTTGCTGTACGCCACTCTTTGGGCACATATCCTGTAGTAAGGCTGAGATTGAACAGTAGTTTTATGTTTGGGTTTAGCTCTTCTTGGAGTTCATGTAGGACACAGCCCGGGACACCGTCTGGTCCCATTGATGCTGTGTTTTTTGCTTTGGAGAGGGCGGCTCTTACCTGAGCATCTGAGATGTCAGGGGGGCAGCACTCTGCTGGGATAGATATTTGCCCTTTTGGTGGGAGGGGGAGAAGTTTGCGCTGAACCTGTCAGCTAGGATGTTGGCAATGTCTGTGGGTTCAGTGTATTTTTTGTCATTTTGGACTAATTCTGAGCATATCTGGGAATTACCACCCAGGTTCCTAACATAACTAAAGAAAGCCTTGTTATTATCCCTAGTGTCCTGTGCAATTTTTCTCTCGAAGCTGGCCTTAGACAATTTTATGAGTGCCCGTAGTTTTTTGCTAATACGGATTAGTGATGCCTTCCCTTTTTGGGATTTTGCTCTATCATTTAGTAGCTTCCTCCTTCTATTGTATAGTTTGTTTATGGCTGGGGTCCACCAGACAGGATGTCTGCCTTTAGAGGATTGGGTCTTGGTTTTATTTGGGATTGCATGATCCATGCATTCCTGAAGGTGTTCATAGAATGCATTAATAAAGGATACTGCGGTCTGGGCCGTATTTTCCACAGGCCCGGGGGCTTTGAAGGATTCCACCTCGGTTTTGAGGAGTGTGAAATTTGCTTTAGAGAAGTTTTTCACTGTGGTTTTCTGGGCAGGGGGTGGGGTCGGGATGTGAATATCCAGTGAGATTAGTTTATGGTCTGATCTTACCAGTGAGGGATACACTTCTGGTCTGGAGCATAGAGTCCCCATGTTGGTAATGATCAGGTCCAGTTTGTTTTCCCCTCTTGTGGGAGTGGTAACAAGTTGTTCCATAGCATTTGAGTTTATAAATTCTAGGAACCTTTGGGCTAGGGTGTTGGAGCTAGAGTAATGCTCCCAGTCTATGTTTGGGTAGTTGAAGTCGCCCAATATAATGGTGGTTGGAGAGACCTTCATATTTTCCAGTGTTCTCAGAAAGGCCGAGTGGGGTTCCTGGGTTTGTGAGGGTGGTCTGTAGTAGGCTATAAACTGGAAGGCAGTTTTACCCTCTGTTAGTTGCACATGGATAGTCTCTGATGCTTCATGCTTTGCCACCAACCTGGAGGTGTGGGTATCTTTGATGAATATCGATACTCCCCCTCCTTTTGTGGTTTGGTCCAAGTTTTGGGGCCGAAAAGCATGGTATGAGGTATAACCTGGTAGTGCTGGGGTGCTTTCAGGAGCCCTGAACCAGGTTTCTGTATATATAGTCTTTAAACAGGCTTCATGCCACTGAATGGAGGACTGCAACAGTCATCCCCTTTCAAAAGGAAGGCCCATCAACAGATCCTGGAAACTTCAGACCCATTAGTCTGACTAGTCTTATTTGCAAATCCATAGAAAGAATTATGGAAATTATTAACAAGGACAATGGAAAACTCCAGACACTGGATCCAGCTTAGTTTGGCTTTGTCAAAAGAAGCTAATGCTTACTGAATCTGGTGGACTTCTTTGAAATGTCACCAAGGCAATGGATGATGGAAAAACAGTGCATGTTGCCTACCTAGATCTGGCTAAAGCATTTGATACAATACTCCAAGTTGGCATTGTCAACAAATGTATGGAACTAAGTATAAACCCCTTTATAACACTCTAGATAGCTAGCTGGCTCATTGACAGGACTCAGGAGGTTAGAAGTGGTGAGGTAACCTCCACAAAGAAGTCAGTAACCAGAGTAGTCCCCCAGGGATTTGTGTTGGGCCCACTCCTCTTTGGCATTTACTTTTCGGATGTCAAAACCAATGTCAAAGGCCTTTGGCTGACCAAGTTTGTAGATGATTGCAAACTGGGAGCAGACAATGAATCTCCCCAAGATAAGAACACCATTCAGGAAGGACTATCATAGACAAATGCTTGGTGACATAGTCATGGCTTAAAACTCAAATCCAAGTAATGCATTATAGTACCTTTTGGGATGTCTACTGCCCCAGCTAACTATATCATCAATAAAACATCCTTTAATAGTTGATTCATTAGTCAGGGATCTATTGAACTCATGTAAATAGTAGCCAAGCCTTTGACCAGCATGTGTCCAAGGCAGCAAGAAAATCCTTCTATGTCACTCAACGAATAAGCAAGGGCATGGCATCTAGGTCCAGTCATCATACCGCTGTACTTGGCCTTCATCAAACGCATCATAGAGTACAATGCCCCTTTTGGTATGTACCTCACCAGGCACATGAAGCAACTAGAACATCCACAAAGGTTGCTTACAAAAAGAATGCAGGGATTAAACACAATGCCCTATGCTGATCACCTCAAAACCCTGTCTCTTAACTGAGTATCATATTGACTTCTGAGATGTGATCATTGCCTGGCATACAGGGCATCCATGGACCCTGTTTTGGTGAACCTTTTGCACATCAGCAAAACAAATAACATCAGAACTTCCGGATTAAAAGACCTACATTTTTTGACATAAATGGGACACGTTGGAGACACAGATATGTATCTCAGAGAATTCACAATCTCTGGAACAGTCTCCCCATCCATGTGAAGCAGAGTCCCTCCCTATCCCTTTTTAAGCACAATTTGGATGGGTAATCAGAAATTCACCCCGACTGGATCCTGTGTCTCTGAATAACAGACAGTCAATAAATCACCATGTATATAAATCAAATTTGTGGGATAGATTTAGCTTTTATGGTTAGGCTTATAAGGGCCCTGGTGGTCATTAGCCTAGTGTATATACATAAGAACCTATGTAAAAGCACTGAAACACAAATCATAGAGCAGAAAAGATATTTTCACAGCTGAAATTCCACTACAGTTTAAGGTAGCAGACTATCCAGAAATTTACCAGTATCACTTTTTATAAAAAAAATGCACCGCTAAATGTTTAAATAAGGCTCAAACCTGGCAGATATGCACAGTTCTGCCACAACTCTGAAAGAAACTATGGGATTTAGGCCCAGCAAGGTTTAAAATACAGCTAGCTTTACTAGCAATTTAACTTGTGGAGATAGAAGTGCAGAATAAAGTAGAAACATGATCTTCCCTCAACTGCACATTAACCCAAAAGACTAAGGTCCTTGAACAAACTAAGAAATGCATACAGATAACTTTTTTTGGGCTAAAATATGGAAAAAAGCTGAAAAGTACAAAGAAGTATCACCACATAGGTCACTAAAAAGCAGAACTTAAATATTTAAGAAGAATTTGATATAAAAACTGTTTACTGTTTCCTTTTTGATGGGAAGCTAGTTATTGACAGTTCAGGACTTTCCACATCTGTCACAGTCTTGCATAAAAGACTGGTGGGGAGATAGTTCTGTGATTATATAGCAGACTAGCTTGAGAAGGATCCATTCAAATAAAATTTTACTTAATGTCTATCTGGGAGATGGGGCAAACAAAAAGAACTGGAGAATAGAAGGCACTAGAATGCAACTTCAGGCAGCTAAATGATAAGCAGGATATAAAACTGTAGGAGCAAACCAGGAATATGGACAGTGTAAAAACACTTGAGCAGAAATCCTAGAGTAGATAAAACAATACTCTCACTACTAAAATTCTACTACAGTTTAAGGTAGCAGACTATGCAGAAATTTACTAGTGTCACTGTTTATGAAAGACATGCTGTAATAAATAATGAAATAAGGCTCAAATCTGGAATAAGTACACAGTTCTTCCACAGCCATGAATGAAACTCCAAGAATAAGGCACAATACTGTTTAAAATACAGCAAGCATTTACAAGTAATTCTACTTGTGGAGATTGAAGTATAGTATAATGGAGAAACCCACTCTTTCCACAAATGCAAATTAAGCTGCAAGACTAAGGTCCAAGAACAAACTAAAATGCAAACAGATAACTTTCTGGCTAAAACATAAAAAAAAAAAAAAAATAGAAATGTAAAAATAAGTATCACCATACAGGTAAGAGCAACTTAAATATTTAAACTGAATTAAAATAAAAGCTTTTACATATTTCCACTTTGATGAATAGATTTGTCCAATTTGTGCATTAACGACTTTAGGTAGGGGTAGCTTTGTGCTGCTTATAGCAGGCAAGTAAGAGTGGTGTCAGTCAAATAAATTCACTAATTGAGCTCATTCATAAACTTTAGCTTAATGCCTCAGTGATGATGGTGCAGACACAAGGAACATGTGAACAAAAAAGGCACTGCAATGCAATTTCTCTGAGGTACAGGAAAATGACCATGGGCAGATTCGAATTTCAGAAACTTTAGCTTAATGTCTCAGTGGGAGATGGGGCAGACAAAGAACAGATGTTTAGAAGACATTATAATGCAACCTTTAGCTGGTAAATGATGAGCAAAATATAAAACTTTAGGAGCAAAGCTGGAATATCAAATCTGTAAAAGCATTTAAGCACAAATCCTGGAGCAGAAAGAATATACTCCTGATACTGAACTTCTAATACAGTTTAAGATATCAAACTATGCAGGAAAATATAAGTGACATGGTTTATGGGGAAAATGTACTAATGAAGCACTCACCAAAAGCAACACCAAACACCACACATACTTCTTCACCCTGTGAAGCCCCAAGATCAAAGCCCATAAAGCAAGCCAACACATTACCCAGGACTCTTGTCATAGGGGACTCCATTGTATGACACCCAGATGCCCCACTCAGCAGACTGAACAAAAAGAAGGTAACTGTCAGTTGCATATCTGGAGTGAGGATCCATTGAGTTACACCTGCACTCAAGTTACCAGGATCTGGTCCTCACTAATAAGGGACAGTGCCGCACACCCCCTACCGTAATGTCTTCCTTGGTAAGGTCAGACAACAAAATGGTCTCCTTTGAAGTAAAAATAAAACGTGGACCCCTAGCTAAAACTGGAATATTCAGGAACTACTCGAAGGCTAACCTCGGGTTCATATTACGTTGTTGAACTTTTAAAAGTCTGAATGCTATATGGTTGAACCCATATGTTCGAACTTTTCAAAAGTTCGAAAACATCAAAAAAATAAAAAAATAAAATCAGAAAAAAACATACCTGCACCCCTCACACCCCCACTCTTTAAATATACCAACTTTGAGACTGCACTACAGTGCAGATAAGGGAAATCTTCCTTTTCTGCATTGAATGGAAATCCCCATTGAAACGTTCAAACTTTTCCAAGTTTGAACATATGGGTTAGACAATATGGCGTTCAAACTTACGGTTCGACAATGGAATATGTATCTGCTAACTTCCTGCTATTAAGTGATAATCTGGCAAAATTTCAAGCCCCCATAAACCCTGAGAACACTGCTGCCTATGGAGAAATGTTCACTGAAGCCCTGTACAAGCATGTTAATAGCTGCATAGAGACAGCTGTACCCACCAGGAAGAAGTACAAAACTAACTCAAAAAATAAACCACCCTGTTGGAATCACAAAATCAATCCACTGCATAACAGAAGGATGAAAAGCATGGCAAAAATTAAAATGCATAGTCCCCAGCAGGATAAAGGCACTCTCAAACTAAACAGATATCTCAGAGGACAAATAAAGTCTACCAAAGACAAATCTGAGGTGAATTTGGCCTCCCAGGCCAAAGACAACTACAATGCATTTTTTAGCTATGTCTGCAATGTGGAATTGTTCAAAGAAACCCTATACAACCATGTAAATGGCGGTATAGAGGCTGCTGTACCTACTAAGCCCATAAAAAACTTTTAAAACAAACCACACTGGCGGAATCGTAACTTAAAAGGGTATATACCAAAAGGAAAAAACGTCATGGCTAAAATTAGGACGATCAACACACATAATGACCAGAGCTCTCTAATTAAAGTAAACAGGAAACTAAGATATCAAATTAAGTCCAACAAGGCCAATTATGAGATCAAGATAGCCTCAAAGGCTAAAGGTGAACAGAAGGCCTTCTGCAGCTTTGTCCGAAACCTCAAAGGTAGCACAAATCAGTGTGCTGAACTGTAGATCAATGGTGCCAACTTCACTGAGCAGAGCAACATAGTAAATTTGCTAGTTTACTAATCCAGCTCAAATTTTACCCCCTTCCACTCCCTTTACCTCCTTCCATGAAATACCTATGATCATAGCCCTCTAGCTGTTAACATGGAGCAGGTCCTGGCTCCACTCGCTTAGGCCTAGAACACAGCCACAAGGGACACCAACAATATCCCAGGATGCCTCCTAAATAGCTGGAAATTAGACCTATCAGGACCACTTGAGTCACTTCATCTATATCCTCAAATCAGGCTTTGTATCATAAGAATGGAGGACTGCAACAGTTATCCAACTTCACAAGGATGGACCATTAACTGACCATGGAAACTACAGTCCTATTACTTTGACTAGTCAAATATACAAAGCCATGGAACAAATTATCATGTAAATGATCAATAAAGACATAGGTTATATTCAGACACAAGACCCAACCCAGTCTGGTTTAGTCAAGGGAAGATCATGCCTACTAAAACCAGTGAACTTCTTTGAGAAGGTCACAAAGGCAATGGGTGAGGGAAAACTGTGCATACTACATGCCTGGACCAGGTTAAGGCATTCAGTACAGTACTCCACTCAGGTATAATTGACAAACTCACAAGTGGGCATGAACCCATACATAACTTGCTGGATTGCCAGCAGGCTCAAAGGCAGGACCCGGGAAGTCAGGATTGATGATACCACCTCCACTAAGAGACTGGTTACCAGCAGGCTATTTCACAGCTCCATGCTTTTAATGTTCCTATTTGGTATCTACTTCTTGAAGGTAAAGGCTAGTGTCAAGAGCCTTTGGCTGACCAAGTGTGCAAATGACTGCAACCTGGGCGTTATCATAGATTTTTCCCTATGACACAAACATCTTACAAGAGGGTCTAAAATAGACAAATGACCAGTGCCAAAGTTACAGACTAAAACTCAATGTTAAGAAATACATTATAGTGCCTTTTGGAAAAACTACCATTCAGGCTAATTACTCCATCAATATGACACCCAGAAAAGTTGACACAGTAGTCATGGATCTAGGAGTATATGTAGACAGTAATCTGGCCTTTGACCAACATGTGGCAAAAGTAGTACGAAAATCATTCTATGTCACCCAACTTGTAAGTAAGGGCTTGGTATCCAGGTTCAAGGAAGTCACAGTGCCACTTTATTCATCCCTTAGCAGATCCATCATTGAGTATAATCCACCCTTTGGCATGTATGTGACCAGATAAATACAACAGTTGGAGTGTCAACAAAGGTTCCTTACCAGTATAATACAGGGTATAAAATCATTGTCCTATACAGATTTCTTTAAAGCCCTATCTATATATTCTGTCTCGTACAGGTTACTGAGAGGGGATCTATGCCTGACATACAAGGCATCCGATGATCAAGCACCTTTGGTACATCCGCAAAACAAACCACATCAGAACCATTAGAACCAAAGATTTAAATTGTGCTTATGATATAAATAAGACATGTTGGTGAGACAGATATGTGTGTCTCAGAGGCTCTACATGCTATGGAACAGGCTCCCCATCAATATGAAGCAGAGTCCAACCCTAACCTTATTTAAGCCCACCCTTTACTGATAGATGGGAAATCAGAAATTCACCCTGGGTTTGGCCCTCATGTCCCTGACAGATAAAGACAGATAGTAATGCCCTAACTAACTTACCTCCTCCCACATAACATCTAGAAAATTCCTAACATACCCTGGCGGCTGTTAGCCTAGTGTAAAAATATGAAACTATGAACTATAATAAATATCTAAATAAGGTTCACATCTAGCAGCAGTACACAGTTGCACCACAACTGTGAAGGAAACTACAAAACTAAGGCCTAGCAGGGTCTACAGGACAGCTAACATTTACAAGTAATTGACTTCTGGAGATAGAAATGCAGTATAATGTAGAAATACAATTTTCCCTCAAATGCAAAGTAAGCAACAAGAATAAGGTACCAGAATAAATTAAAAAAATAAAACAGATAATGTTTTAAGGTAAAACATGGAAAAAACAGATCATTGCAAAGAAGTATCACAGCAGACATCACTAGAAGTGTAACTTAAATATTTAATATTTAAGGAAAATTGTAATGAAAGTTTTTTTTCTCTCTTTTGTTTTTGATGAAAAGCTTGTTACTCACAGTTCAGGGGTTCTCACATCTCTCCTAGTCTTGCAAAAAGACCCTGGGTGGGGGTAGCTCTGTGCTGGATATAGCAGATTATCTACAGAGGGACTCATTCAAATAAACCCAATATTGAAGCTCTTTCAGAAACTTTTGTTTGATGTCTCATTGGGGAATGGAGCAGACACAAAGAACAGGGGTTCAGAAAGTACTAGAATGCAACTTTATACAGCTAAATGATAAGCAGAATATAAAATTGTAGGAGCAAAACTGGGGTATCAACACTATAAAAGCAATGGAGCACAACACTCCTGTAAGCAAAATTACTCCCAGTTTTGAAATTCTACTACAGTTTAAGGCACCAGACTATGTGGAATTTACCAGAAACACTGTTAAAAAATGCTGTAATACATGACTAAATAAGGCTCAAATCTGGCAGCAGTACTCAGTTCTGCCACAACTCTGAAGTAACCTACAAGTCTAAAACCCAGCAGTGGTTTAAAATACACCTATCTTTTACAAGTAATTCTGCTTGTGGAGACAGAAGTAAAGTATAAGGCAGAGATATAATCTTCCAACTACTTCAAATTATGCTACAGACAATCTTTCCGCAGGTGCAAATTAGACTAAAAGACTAAAGTCCCAGAACATACTAAAAAGGCAAACTGATAACTTTTTTGGCTAAAACATAGAAAGAAAGCAAAAAAGTGCAAAGAAGATAATCTACACATCACTATAAGTCCCACTTAAATATTTAAGCAGAACTGAAATAAAAGCTTTTTTTTCACTTTCCTTTTTGAAGAAAAGCTTGTTACTCACAATTTAGGGCTTTCCACATCTCTCCAAGTCTTGGATAAACCACCCCGGGTCAGGTATCACTGTGCAACATATAGCAGACTAGCTAGAGAAAGATCCAATCAAATAAAGTCAATATTAGAAATGTTTCAAAAACATAAGCTAAATGACTCCATAGGGGGTGGGTCAGACATGAAGAATATAGGAACAGAAAGGAATTGTAATGCAACTTTTTTGAGCTACAATTCAATGATCCTGGGCAGATTTGAATTTCAGAAATTTTTATGCAATGTCTCAGTGCAGGATGAAACAGGGGAAAAGAAGGGACTAGAATGCAATTTTAAGCAGGTACTTGATAAGCAGAATATAAAACTGTACGAGCAAAACTGGAATATCAACATTGTAAAAGCACTGAAGCACAAATCTCAGATCAGATGAAACAATACTCTCACTATTAAAATTCTACTACAGTTTATGGAAGCAAACTATGCAGAAATTTACCGGAAAAACTGTTTATGGATAAATTCAGCAATAAATGACTAAATAAGGCTCAGATCTGACAGTAATACACAGCTCTACCACAACTGTTATGGAAACAACAAGACTATGGCCCATCAGGTTTTAACATACAGCTAGCTTTTACAGGTAATTTTTTTTATGGAGATAGAAGTGCAGTGTAATTTCGAAACATAGGGCTGGATTCACAATAGCTTGCACAGAGCCTAAGAGTAGAGTAAGACTCCATACAGCCATCATGTCTGACGAGCGATCCAGGAACAGCCTGTAGGGGTGTGTAAGAGAGCTCCTAAAACGGCTCTTACACAGACAGGGCTGGGACATGCAAATCACCTCAATTGCAGGTGAAAGGCAAGCAAATGAGGTAGATTTGCGATTCAGGAAACCTGAACCTGTCTGAGTAAGAGCAGTGTTATTTGCAGAAATGTACTCAGTTGACAACTGAGTACCGTTCTGCAAATAGCAAAACGGAGCCGTGACAGCTTCAAATAAAGGTTGCATCCAGTGCAGGAAGCATGCCAATGGCCAAATATATGGCCATTGGAAATGTTCCCTGATGGAAAATTAAAATAAAAATAATTTGTTTTTTTCACCGATATTCGATGTTTAAGCATAGCGCAGCGCAAACTGGCTGCGCTCTAAAACACAGAATACTACAAATTAAAACCCACAAATGTGGATTTTTTTGAAAGTGGTAATGTACAATGCAAGGGAATGGCAGGCTGAAGACAGGATGGCCACCGAGTAGAGGTTGCTAAGGGGGGAAGCTCAGTCTAAGACATGTAACCAAGCATTAGTAGGCAATCCTATGTAAATGAGTGTTAGGAGAGTGAATCGCTAGTTTACATAGCAAATGAGCACAGTCAGTGGAGTGTAGGAGTAGGATATGGGGAGTAACAGAGAGGAAGATAGGTGACATCACGAGGGGGGTATGTATGAAAGAAGTGAAGCTCATTGGAGCAGAGTGGCATGTGTCCGCTGTCATTTAGACATCATGGAAAGAGGTGTGTCAACAGATAGGCTAGGGAAAGCCAAGAAATGGAAGGTGTATACCGTGGATAACACCAAAGTTTCTTGCTGAGCATGCATGCACGTGTGTGCGTGCCTGTAAACCCGAGTAAGACAGAGTGCGCGCGTGTTAGCGTGAGTGCACACGTTTAAGCCGGAGTAAGCATGTATAAGGCTGTTTAAAGAGTTGTAAGTGCGTTTGCACTGGTGTGCGTGAGGTTTAACCCGAATAAGCAAGTTTTAGTCCGTGTAAGCATGTGTGCGCGCATGTTAGCTGCTGTGCGCGTGTTTGTGTTTGTGTGCATGGTGCTCCCCCCAGAGGAAACAGAAAGGAAAAAGGAAGCACAACAAATATTAGGAAGCTACCAGGGAGTACTAGCAGAACTAGCAGGTGAAAACAATCAGAATCAGGGAATAACACAGGCAGTACACTAGCCCAGCCCAGCCTAACACTTAAAACTCTGCCAACAACAGTCCATTATGTTTCTCACAACAGACACTGCAGTAAGCTAATAGAAGTGAAAACTGAAAAAGCTTTACTGAGACAAAGAAATGTTAGGGGCTGCCATTGCTGTTATAAGGAGACATATGCAACATGCTGAGGGTGATGACAATGGAAATGCTGCTGGACAACCCACAGTGAGGAGATGGAGAAGAGTGTACAGGCCCAGGGTAACCTACCAGGGGCTACATGAGCTGGAGATAGTGGAGCGCTATAGAGTGGACAGAGACCTCCTGCAGCAAATTGTTGAGCTGTGCAGGCCACGCCTCACACACAGAACCAACAGAGGGGAACCCATCCCAGTGGAAACCAAGGTATGTGTTGGCCTAAGAATATTAGCAACAGGTACCTTCCAGAGACCAACTGGTGATATGATGGGGATATCACAGGCATCAGCATCCAGGGTACTACACCAGTTCTTGGATGCCATGTCAGCACATGTCAGCGATCATGTATATTTCCCCAATTCCCGTGAGGTACTGGCCAGCAATATGTGTCTCTTCCAGCAAATAGCGGAATACCCTGAGGTAGTGGGTGCAATAGACTCCACGTACATACGCATCAAAGCACCAGCTGGCGAGCGGGGTAGGGTCTACTTCAACTGCAAGGGCTTCCCCTCCATCAACTGCCAGGTCATGTGTGATGCCCAGGGCATAATACTGAATGTGTGTGCAGTTTGCCCTGGAAGCTACCATGATTCCCATATCTGGCATCTGACGCAGCTGTACCAGACATTTGCCAATGGGGACATCCCACATGGTCACCTAGTGGGGGATGCTGGCTATGCACTGGAGCCGTGGCTGATGACACCCATCAGAAATGCACACACACCGGAACAGGAATGCCATAATGAGGCACACGCACAAACACGTAATGTAATAGAGCATGTGTTTGGGCTGCTCAAGTCACGGTTCCGGTGCCTGGACACATCTGGTGGAGCCTTGCAGTACTCACCAACTACATGTACCCAAATTGTCATGGTATGTGCTATGCTACATAATATGATCCTGCGAAAACAGCTGCAGCAGGACCAGCATAGGCCTGGGCCAAACAGCCCCCCACCATTGCCAAGGCCATCACAGCAGAGCGTGACTCGGAGGAGGAACAACCTGAGCCTGCCCCAGTAGGCAGAAGGAGGCGTGCCCAGTATGCTTTGGCCTTGGCAAAGAGGCAACGCATAGCACATACACTGGCTCAGTAGGAACTCTGGAAATGATACCCCTCTCTGACTCGCACATAAAGTAAAAGGGATGCCTAAGTTGACACTACCTGCTTCCAAACATGTGCAGGGAGTGTAGTATGTGCATCCGACATAGGCAGCCCTGCAGCACCACCTAAGGCATAAATGCCATGTGTTAAGCAATATAAAGCAGTGCTAAACAGCAATTACCATCATGTAGTATATGCAAACAAAATCGCACACACCAACTAGCACAACTGTGGTCAATGTTTAGTAATATTGGGCAATGTCCAGCAATGTTGGTGAATATTGAGCAATGTCAGACAAGCCTGGTCTAAGTAGGGCATAGCTGAACAAAAGCCAACATGCTCATATTTGCTTAACAGGCCCTTAAGCAGTCTGGTCTGCTCAGTATGAAAATATAAAGCAGTGATGGGCCTCGAACCCAGGATACTGTGCACTGTAGCCAAAGTACTGAACCACTAAACCATGACAGTATTGGTCCACCTGTATGATGGAATGTTGATAAGTCTATGCAAAGTATTCCATGGAAACCCTGCAGGCACAGCATAATCCTTGTTGAGTTATGACACAAAGGTGAGTCCTGCAGTGAGAACAGAACCTGACTTCCAACACACACAGTATAAATGTTAATATTGGTCATGTTCGCACACATCAGCAAATGTAGTAGACCTCAGAGAGCAACATACTGAAGGGTCACACTGGGCATGCTCACAGACTTGAATAAATGAGACAAATGTCAGGCAACAAAACATGGAATGTCAGTACTGGGCATGCTCACACACTTAGGCCATGTCTGAGTACAGCAGTGGGCCACGCATATCTGGCAGTTGCATGTGTTAACCCAGGAACCTGTCACTATACAGCAATCCGCCCTGTGCACACAGTTATATGACAACAGACACATCTATAATATAGTGGAACCCTGTCATAATCACATATGTTCTGCAGATACTGAAGTTCTTCATGGAAACTGGTAAAGCAAAGATGATAAAGACCTGCAAACAGTATCAGCAATAAACATTGTGCATCTTGAACATTAGCATAGGTTCAGAGGTCGATAATAAGCTATCTGCCCTAGGGCATATACAAGCCTAGCCAGAGTGTGTTTGGCATTTGCAACCCTGTCAGATTACTACATTGTGTGTGTGAACAGTAGGTCACACAAGATAGCCCATATACATTTATGCTAGTGTGCCTCTGTCTAGCAGGGACACAGAAGATATCACAGGGGTAAATATACAATCACCCATACAGTCATCAAGATGTCTCCAGTAGGTGGTCAGTGGGTGGCTCTGCCTATGTGAAACTGGGATTACATTCTGTAGTGAGTGGAGCCTCTGGGATAAGAATCTGTCCCTCCACAATGTCCTATTAACATCTGTGCTGAGGTATACGTTCCTGCAGTGTGTAGCTCCAAGGGAGTTGGATATCCTGAGGTGGAGCACATCCAGTAATTCGTTTGGGTATAGCTGTAAACAACAGGCACACATCATATCTGAGTAGGTGGTAAGCGACTGAGTAGAGCTGGAGTTACTGCATCTGAACTATGCAGGGCATCTGTGTGAGTCCCTAGATCTGCTTGGTGAGGACCGTTCATGGCCAGTACAGTTGCTGCAGGTGTCAGGTAAGGTACACCCCAAATGTGGCATTGTAACCAAGCATGGATGTGATGAGTATAGGGGCACAATGACCTCACTCAATCTAGATGTGAAACCATATGGGATAAGGTGACACACATAGAAGGTATGTCCAACCACTTTGGCAACGTGAACGTTAAAGGCGACAGTACGAACAAGTGATGTCCCCAAACCCCTAACAACTCCTACCGTATGTAATGGAGTACTACATATGTGGTAATGTGTGGGCATGTTGTTACTCCCAAAGGGGATGACTATGCAACTAATGGCATTTAGCTGTAGGCCATGGCTCAGGCACCAGTCATCCATCTCTGTGAGACCCTGATTGAGTATGCATGTGGCAGCTGGAGAGTTGATCATGGCACCCAGTTTGCAGTCAAGTGCAAACATGTTCAGCCATATTCCCCTTGTGATAGCCTGTACGTAAGAGAATATATATACTGAACAAGAGAGATCCCAGGACCAAGCTGTGTGGGATGCCACGTGTAACTGGTGTATAGTCAGACATGGCACCTGCAATTCTGACCATGTGGGTGCTATCCCTGATCTAGGTGTCAATCCATTGTGTGAGATATGTGTCCAAATTGACGCTGGTGAGCCTATGCATAATGGCCCAGTGGGTTATTGTGTTGAATGGTTTTGCAAGGTTCAGGTAGGCTGTGTGGACAGCCATCCCTATGTTGATGGACCTGTTAGCCATTTAAAGAATACCTACAGGTTCAAGAGGCAAGATCTGCCCACAACAATGCTGAAATGAGTAGGACACAGTGTCTGTAGGTTCCCAATGTCTATGTGTAGGAGTCCTATGACAATATGCTCCATAGCTTTGCAGAACAGGCTACATAGGCTTATAGGGCAATATTGTCTGTGGTCCATTGTGGCACCAACTCTGTGGAGCGGGACCACTGTCGCAGTACGCCATTCCTTGGGTACATATCCTGTGGTAACTCCGATATTGAACAGTGATGTAATGTGAGGGTTGCGTTTGTCATGATGCTCATGTATGATGCAGGCTGGGACACCATCTGGTCACATTGATACTGTGATGTACGCTGTGGGGAGGGCAGCACTCACCTGTTACTGTGTGATGTCAGGGAGGTTATACTCTGTTTGGATGGATAGTTGCTCCTTAGGGGGGGATGGGTGGGAGACATCTGCACTGAACCTGTTTGCCAGGATGTAGGCAATGCCATTGGGTTCAGGGTAGGTTTAGTCAGTATGCAGTAACTCACAGCATATCAGTGAGTGTCCACTCAGGTTCCTGACATAACTGAAGAAGGCCGTGTGATAGTCCTACGTGTCAGGTGCAATTGTCTGGTAAAAGCAGCCCTTGGAAAAGTCCATGAGTGATTGTAGCTGTCTGCTAGTACAGATCACAGATGCCTTCCCAGTCTGGGATTGTGCTCTATCATGTAGTAGCATCCTCCTGATGTTGTACAGCTTATTAATGGCTGGGGTCTACCGGACAGGTCCCCTGCCATTGTAGTAGTGGGTCTTGTTGTTATTTGCTATAGCACAATCCATGCAGTCCACTAGGTGTCCATAGAATGTGTATGTAAAGGATGCAACAGTGTGAGCCGTATATGCCACTGTCTCAGGATGTCTGAAGGATACCACCTTGCTTCGGTGAAGTAAGATGTTGGCTCATGAGAAGTTCACCAAGATTGCCCAGGATGGCTGTGTGGAGGGTATATGTATGTCCTGTGAGATACATGTATGTTCTGACCTTACCAATGAGGGGTATATCGCTGGTGTGGAACATAGAGTCCCCATGTTGGTGATGAGCAGGTCCAATATGTATTCCCCCTTCTGGCTGTGCTGACTGGTTGTGCCAAAGCATATGAGTCCACAAATTGTAGTGACTGTTGGGTGAGGTTGTCAGGGCTTGAGTAGTAATATGTGTGTATATGAAGTCACACAATATAATGGTGTCTGTGGAGACCTTCATATTCTCCATAGTTCCCACAAAAGCCAAGTGTGGTTCCTGAGTTTGGGAGTGTGTTCTGTAGCAGGCAACAAACTGAAAGGCAGTATTGCACAATGGTAGTTGTATATGTATGATCTGTGATGCTTTGTGCAGTGCTACTAACCTGGAGGTGTGTGTATCTGTGATGTATATGGATACTCCCCCTAGTTGTGTTGTCTGTTCCAAGTCTTGTTGTCAGACAGCATGGTATGAAACATAGCCTGGTAGTGCTGGTGTGCATAAGCGAGCCTGAACCAGGTGTCTGTCAGTGCACAGATATTGCTCTCCTCCATACTGAGGAGAGTCCTGAGTGGCCACAATATGAGGTTAACACAACTGTTGTTGAGCAGCATTACCCTTAGTTTCATTTAACGTGTAATGTCTATGGAGGTGGGTTTGTCTTCTGAGCCCTGCTTAAAAAAGGCACTCTGGTGGTAGGAAGAGCCTTAGCCAGCATACTAAAGTCCAAGGGTGACAGGTGCAAGCTGTCCATAGTGAAGCTACGTGGCATGTTGAGCATGTCACCATACGCTGACAGACACCGTATCCCCTATGAATGAAACAAATTTGTTAGCCAACTGTTAAATGTGATATGTGTGTCCGTATACTGTGACATCATAATTGGTGGGTGTAAGATGCTAGACAAGGTCAAGGTCATACCGGCCTGGGCTACATGATCAGAGTGAACCTCCATGTAGCATGTCATGTGATCCAGGGAGTAACATCTGAGGTTACACACACCAGCATGGACAATGATGGTGCCAGTCTTGTACTTGCTTTGGAGTGACCTGACTGCCTGTGTTATGCAGCAGATCCTGGCACCCAACAGACAGCCCAAAGTGACTATTCCCTTGTCAAGGCTGGTGAGTGGTACGTCAGTGTGTCTGAACATAAGTGTCGCCTATTACAAGTGTATTAGGTGTGTTGTTTAGCCCGAAGGGCAGTGTCTGTGTGGCACACTGACATTGTGAACTTTGTGATATGTGGGTATTGCAGTGGGGTAGCAGGTGTGTGTGTGTG